>NC_140970.1:24428877-24628877 GCF_056783735.1 Eptatretus burgeri | reverse complement strand
AGGAAGATGGAAGAGATATATGGAAAGGCTGTTGAATGTAGAAAATGAATGGGATAGAAACATCGAGAGTAACCCAGTTTTAGGACCAGCAGAGAAGATAACTGAGAAGGAAGTTGAGGAAGCTATAAGAGCAATGAAGAGTAGAAAAGCAGGAGGGCCGACGGGAGTTGTGGGAGATATGTTGAAGGCAGCGGGAAGTTGGGGTGTGAAGAGAATGACAGAGATCTGTAATCTGGTGGTGAAAGAAGGCCGCATTCCAGTGGATTGGGAACTGAGTACCCTCGTCCCTCTGTACAAGGGGAAAGGTGACCCTCTGGACTGTGGCTCCTATAGAGCAATAAAGTTATTGGAGCATGGAATGAAGGTATTGGAAAGGGTGTTGGAGAAGAGGATAAGGAAGAAGGTAAAGATTGACGAAATGCAGTTTGGATTTATGCCAGAAAGAGGAACGACAGATGCAATTTTTATTGTAAGGCAGTTGCAGGAGAAGTACATGGAGAAGAGAAAGAAGTTGTTTTTTGGGTTTGTTGATCTGGAGAAAGCATTTGATCGGGTCCCACGTGAAGTAATGGCATGGGCATTGAGGAAGTTAGGAGTGGAGGAATGGTTGATCAGAGTAGTGATGTCCATGTACGAGAGAGCACGCACAGATGTGAGGACGAAGGATGGGAACAGTGATGAGTTTGAGGTGAGGGTAGGAGTGCACCAGGGGTCGGTACTCAGTCCACTTCTATTTGTAGTTGTGATGGAGGTGCTGACTCGGAGGGTAAAGGAGGGTTTACCATATATACATACATATATATATATATACACATACATACATATATATATATACTTTATATGTTGTTTATATTTATATATACTTTATATGTTTAACTTTATATGTTGTTAAAATTACGTATGTTTAAGAGTGTAAAAAGTGTTTAAGAGTATTGGAAGTGTTTATAAGAGTCTGGGAAAGGTTAATAAGAATGTGTGAAAGGTTAATCAGTGTGGGGAGGGTCATAAAGCTTTAAAATATATATAAATAATAAAATTAACATATGGTCACTACTTCGCGGATTTTCACTTATCGCAGGGGGGGGGGGGTTGGAACGTAACCCCCGCGATAAACGGGGGATTACTGTATATATACATATATGTATATATATCTAAATATATATATATATATATATATATATATATATATATATATATTGTTACGTCTTAGGGGGAGGGGGTGGTATGCATTCAAAGGGTAATTAGGATGTTTAATTAGGTATGCCATGCTGTTCGAGTTTACCAGGATCTCGATGTAATAAGTAGCAATTCAGTGGTGATAAGTTGTCTAGTAAATGTCCATTTCTTTAAGGGGGAAATGATAATTGTCACGTAATTAGATAGGGAGACAAGTTAGGGTAAGTGTGTATGCGTAAACCCTTTTCGTATTCCCTGTCGGCCTGCCGTGACGTAACAGGACAGTGCTGCGGATGGCTCCGCCCCGTGATCACGATTGGCGGAAGGCGACGGCAGAGGGCCAATAAAAGGGCTCGATTGGAAGTGACAAGGACTCGAGTATAAAAAGGTTCTGTTCGGGAAAATAAGGGGAGGAAGAATCATAAAAAGAAAGCGTCTGGTCGAGGCTGTTGGTCTCGGAGACTGCTCTCTTGTTGCGCTGGTTCGTTCTTCGATTCGTCGTGTCTCGTGGCCTTGCTGTGCATCGTGCCTCACCTCGGTTGGCTCTGGAGTTCTGCTGGCTCAGAGTACGGGACCGAACGGCGGGCGGACCTGCCTCCCTCTCCTGCTCGCATCTTGGCGCCAGAACTGGCTCCCGGCGGCTGTGAGCGGTCTTGGGCCTACACCAGAAGGTCGACACCACCATGAACAGCACCACGGTGTCTCCTGCCCCTGACGAGCGCAACGCCAGCTCGTCCGGCGCCAATCCAGTGACTGTTGCGTCGACACCACGGGCAAGCCTGACCACCAGCTACGTTGTGTGTGTGTGTGTGTGTGTGTGTGTGTGTGTGTGTGTGTGTGTGTGTGTGTGTGTGTGTGTGTGTGTGTGTGTGTGTGTGTGTGTGTGTGTGTGTGTGTGTGTGTGTATGTGTGTGTACCTGGCACCTTCGAGGGTTTGAGATTTGTATATCCATTGGAATTGTTTGTGTTTTCCTCACGCCCGAACCCACACCACCATCCCGTCGAATCGCCCCGGATCCCTCCTCTTGCCGAGTCTTATTTTTATTTCTGGTTAGAGAAATCAACATTATTAACTCAGTGAAAAGCGACTCGTGCCACGTTCCTCGTCCCGTTTGCTGTGGAGCGATTAAAACCGCCATCTTTGGGTTATAAAAAATAAACCGCCTCCATCGTTTTGGCTCATTCTACGTTGGCGGGACTGTTAAAGTCCCGTGGACGTCACAATATATATATATATATATATATATATATATATATATACATACATACATATACATATATATATATATATATATATATATATATACATACATACATATATATATACATATATATATATATATATATATATATATATATATATATATATATATATATATATATATATAGTTGTGGTTGACGAAATTCACAAACCACCATTCAGGTCCCTTAGGTGAGATATCTCTAAGTATATGTGTAGTTAGGCCCAAACCCGTTGTTTCGAGGGAATAAATGTCATTCAGTCAGGCTGCGACTCTTCAGGATAGCCGTTTTTCTTTTACTATCTTTATTTTGGACCAGCTGCCATTACTACCACCACCAACCACGTCTCAACAGCTTCACAACAACCACCAACCACAACGCCGCTTCACAACAACCACCAACCACAACGCCGCTTCACAACAACAACCAACCACAACACCGCTTCACAACAACAGCCACGACCTTTACCGTCACAACTCGCCACCATCGCATCACCACCATTCTTGCGCCACTTGTGGGCACCGATACTGGACTCGTGCAGGGCGCGCACCGAGCAGCGTGTTCAGAAACATCACAGACTTTCCGAGAAAAACGGATCAAAAACGACTCACGCCCACTTCTGTTCCGTCCTATCGGAGAGCGTGGGGCGATTTGGCCCCGCCTCCAGGGCGTTGGAGTGAGGTCGCTATATGCAAATTCATGGATCAAAAAGCATTCACGCCCACTTTTCCTCGGTCCAATGGGGAGCCAGTTAGAGGTGAAGGGTTGGAGGTAAAGGGTCAAAGGTGGGGGAGCGAAGCCACGGGGGATATAAACGGCCGCGCTCGCCAAACAGTTGGCAGTTGTGAGTTCGGAGGGGAGAAGTCAAGACTGAAGAGTTGGGACGAGCCAAGAGAGGAGACGGAGAGGGCGATTAGACGGAGCTGTGGAGAGGTGGCGGCGGCGAAGGCGGACGAGGGGGTGCTCGCGTCGGTGCCGGGAGCTGCAGAGGGAGAGGCCAGCAACGCGACCGAGGTCGAGGAGGAGACGCTCGTCGCGGGACCCGAGACAGGGTGATATCCTCCATCCCCCGAGCATCAACAACCCCCTCCTGTTTCCCCCCCGCGCTGAGATAGTGCGACAAGGGGGCCCCTTTCCCACCCCCTACCAGACACTGTTCGCGAGGCCCGCGGAGTTGAGGCGCCACCGCCGCTCCGCGTCTCATCATCAGACGGGTAGGCCCGACACGGTCTCGGCCCCAGGCCCGCCTACCCCCCTCATCCTTGAGGGTGGTTCTTTTCTTTTGCTTTGGGAATATGTGTTGTCGGCGCCGTCTGTGAAGTAAAATTGTATAAGTGTTGCCGTGTGTTCGGTAGTCGGATAGCTCTGCATTGTGTTTCTCTTTTATATTTGCTTTTTGTGTAATATTGTGTTTCTTCTCCTTTTACATGTGCTTTTGGTGTAATTGTATATGTGTGCTTCCCGTTCATCGCGAAATAAATGTGAGTTATGTTGAACTGTTTTCCCGCTTCGCTTCGTCTTTTCCTCTATTGAATCTCCATCTTGCTTCACGTAAAGGGTTGGTCGTGGGCTAAAACGCCCGATAATTAATCGAACCGTCGAGGCCGACGAATAACACCGCTCGGTTATCCCGATAGTACGGAACGGGTCGCTTAAAGTGGCCCGTGTCCGAAGTCGACCTGCGGCGAGGTGCGATCGCCCGGTCTACCCTCCGTGTGGGTACTTAGGTAGGTCGAATTTGGCGAGCAACCCTATCCCACGCGGGGGTCGATTGGCACGATCGTGGTGAGACCGAAAGGTCCACCCGTGACTAGTTCCCGGCGTTAGTCCGAGAGGGTCACGACTGGATTGTCCGTCCGGTGGGCGACGTGCCGCGATTCGAGTTACGTGGCCGTCCGCACGCCGGCGGGCGCGAATCCGCAACAATATATTGTTGCAGGTCGGCTGGGTCGGGTGAGAAGACCACGAGGTGGGGGAAGCTACGTCAATTCCCACCAGACTCCCCGGAATTGTAGGCCGTCGCTCACGGATAATTCCGTGACACGGCGGGTCGCTTAACCGACCGTGGATGCCAATTACTCAACCGCGTGACCGAGGGTCCTCCCGCCTATGGAATCGGGTTACCTAATTAACTATGCGGTTCAACCACCAGGGAATCACGCCCTCGGTACGCCTTGTCCGAACCGGATCACTCTACCAGATCGGATCACCTTTCCGGATCGGATGCAGCCGAGCGACACTGTCAAGGACGTACCGGCTCGAAGGAATGGACAGTTGGGAATAAAGACCCGGCTAAACCTGGATTCTAACCATGCTGGACCAATGAGGGAAAAGACAAAGGCGAGCTGGGAGCATTTCTACAACAATTATTTATTTACAGCAAGCGAGGAAAAGCATGTGGCACAACAAAGGTTTATTGGGTATGTAACGCAGGAAAAGAGCAGAGAGGTGTGGGGGGTGCGACAATTATACAAGCAACTTACCAAAGCAGACAGTGCAGACTTGACGTGAGATTATTAACAGTAACAAGAATAAAAGATCTTCTGCAGGCTTACTTAACAGACAGGTGCCAGCACACTCAGACACACACACAGAAAAAGAATAAACCCCAATGAAGAAAAAGGACTTTTGCATCCAGGGAGGGAGGGAGGGGGTTGAGGTTATAATTTTTGGTACCTGGGTGTTTCGGGGGAGGGATGCTCTGTGGTGCGGCACCCAACAATGGCCATGTTGTACTGGCCACAGCCGCACGTGTGGAGATCGTGTTCCAAACAGGAGGAGCTTGAATGGAGAAGGGAGGAGTCCAGAGGGCGAGGGTGGAGCAGTAGGCGGGACCAGGCAGGAGGCTTGGTCGAAAAGCAGGAAGCAAGGTCGTGTGGGCGGAAACGAGGAACAGGAGGGCCGTCGAGGCAAGACGTGGGCGGAGTCGAGGACAGGAGACACAGCGTGAAACACACTCACTTACATAACCACCCTCACGGAGAACTTCTCCGTGTTTTATAGAGCCCGGAGCTCGGAGGGGGGGGGGCATGCCGAATCCGATGTCATTGCCTGAGTCGGCGTTCTGACTGGCCCCGACCCCTCACGTGATCCGCCGTCCTGGTCCGGGCTTCGGAGGCAAGACGAGGAGGCAAGCGAGGCAGATTTACCTCAGGAGTGAAAAGACGAAGAGTGGGAAGTGGAATGGAGGGGAAAATGATTTAATAAACCTAACTAATAGCCCATCGCAACGCACTCCCTGCTGTCCCGCTGGACAAAAGGAAAGGAACTAACTACACGTACACTAATGGGATAACTATCATGGGACACCTCTCTGTTGATGCTTGTGGTTACGAGAACAGCAACAATATATATATATATATATATATATATATATATATATATATATATATATATATATATATATATATATATATATATATATATATATATATATATATATATATTGTTGCGGATTCGCGCCCGCCGGCGTGCTGACGGCCACGTCACTCGAATCGCGGCACGTCGCCCACCGGACGGACAATCCAGTCGTGACCCTCTCGGACTAACGCCGGGAACCAGTCACGGGTGGACCTTTCGGTCTCACCGCGATCGAGCCAATCAGCCCCCGCGTGGGATAGGGTTGCTCGCCAAATTCGAACTACCTAAGTACCCACGCGGAGGGTAGACCGGGCGATCGCACCTCGCCGCAGGTCGACTTCGGACACGGGCCACTTAAGCGACCCGTTCCGTACTATCAGAATAACCGAGCGGTGTTATCGTCGACCTCGACGGTTCGATTAATTATCGGGCGTATTCAGCCCACTACCAACCCTTTACGTGAAGCAAGATGGGGATTCAATGGAGGAAAAGACGAAGCGAAGCGGGAGAACAGTTCAACAATAAAGCACATTTATTCGCGGCACACGGGAAGCACACAAATACAATTCCACCAAATGCACACAAAAAAAAGAAAACACACTTCCATTTACACAAAAAGCAAATATAAAAGCGAAGACACAATGCAGAGCTAATACCGACTACCGAGCACACGGCAACACTTATACAATTCTACTTCACAGACGGCGCCGACAACACATACCCAAAACCAAGGAAAAGAACATCCCCAAGAATGAGGCAGGCCTGAGGCCGAGACCGGGTCGGGCCTACCCGTCTGGTGATGAGACGCGGAGCGGCGATGGCCCCGCAACCCGCGGGCCTCGTGGACGGTGTCTGGTAGGGGGTGGGAACGGGGCCCCTTTGGTCGCACTATCTCAGCGCGGGGGGAAACAGGAGGGGGTTGCTGATGCTCGGGGTATAGAGGATCTTTATTATCCCTGGTGTGCGTCGCCACCTCGGCCAGGTCGCGCTGCCGGCCTCCCTCGGGCGTGCAGCTCCTGGCACCGACGCGAGCACCCCCTCGTCCGACTCTCTTCAGCTTCTCCAGCCACTGCAGGCTTCGGGCTCCAGACTTCCACACTCGTCCCCTCCGTTCCGACTCCTTCTCGTTCTCGTTCTCCTTTTTTCTGACTGACGAACACCGTCCTTTTATCCCCCCGTAACTTTGCCTTTGACCCCCTCCCTTTGACCTTTCACCTCGCTCCCCATTGGCCCGAGAAAAAGTGGGCGTGAAGGCTTTTTGATCCACAAATTTGCATATATCGATCGCCCTGGGGGGGGGCCAATTCGCCCCTCGCTCACCGATTGGACGGCAAAAAGTGGGCGTGTGTCGTTTTTGATCCGTTTTTGAAGCACAAAATCCGTGATTTTGTACACGCTGTTCGACGCGCGTTCTGCATGAGTCCAACACCGGTACCCACTGCGGGGCAAGAACGGTGGCGATGCTACGGTTGCGAGGTGTGACGGGAAGGTCGTGGCGGTTGTGGTGAAGCGGCGTTGTGGTTGGTGGTTGATGTTGTGGTTGTGATCATGGCGGTTGGTCCAAAATAAAGATAGTAAAAGAAAAACGGCTATCCTGAAGAGTCGCAGCTCGCATAAATGACATGTATTCCCACTAGACAACGGGTTTGGGCCTAACTACACATGCACTTACCGAGATACCTCACCTAAGGGACCTGAATGGTGGTTTGCGAATCTGGTAACCACAACAATATATATATATATATATATATATATATATATATATATATATATATATATATATATATATATATATATATATATATATATACATATACATATACATATACATATACATATACATATACATATACATATACATATACATATACATATACATATACATATACATATACATATACATATACATATACATATACATATACATATACATATACATATACATATACATATACATATACATATACATATATATATATATATATATATATATATATATACACACACACACACACACACACACACACACATACAGATACACATACACACACACACACACACACACACACACACACACACACACACACACACACACACACACACACACACACACACACACACACACACACACACACACACACACACACACACACAATGACATGATTCAATAAAGACATAAAACAGTGGGAGGCTTATTTGTCAATTCATTTATAATGGAGAAATATCAGTGCCCAGTGGTTGCAAAACCTGTAATTGCAGGTAAATATCTGGAATTGAGAGAATTGTGTCATGTCTTTTTTTCCATGGGGAACACGGGACCCAGGCTCCGGTTGGCTTTGAACTCTGAGATCGATCGAGGGGGACGATGAAACTGGTGCATTGAGACTGGAGATCAAACAGGAATCAAGCAAATTAGTTAACTGTGGGGAATCATAAACATGTCACACTATTCCACAGTTTTTATAGGTACAATGTTGAAACACTCATGCACTGTCCAACTTATTTACTTTCATCATTACCTTTGCCACCAAAGGTAGACAGAGGCTATGTTTTCACCCATATTTGTGTGTCTGTGAGCAGGATATCTCAAAAAATATGGACAGATTCACACAAAACTCGGTGGACACTTTGGGTGTGTGATAAGGACGAAGTGCTTAGATTTTGAAGATCCAGATCCGGATCCTAGAATTTTTGATATGTCGTCTTCACCATCGAGAGATACAGCCAAAAACGATATATACCACGATATCTCAAAAAAGTTGTGTATGGATTATGACAAAACTTGGTGGATGAGTTGGGGAGGTGATAAGAACAAGCCGATTAGATTGTGGTTCAGGTCCAGATCCAGATCTGGCCAATCATTGGGATACAAAATGTAAACTGTTCAGCCTGGTGTAGGTTTGCACACAACTGGGTGCCATTCTAGTATTTTCTCTGATGATTTATTGTATCAGTAATACTTTCATAATGTTGCTGCAATTAGTCGTTTTTTTTTTCTTTTTTTTTTTTTTACTCCTATTTGAGTATATTTTGTTTCCATTACCATTTTCAAGTACATTTGTAACATGCACCCTCTACCATTCATGTGAAACTACCCCATAAACCAAATTGCCATATATATATATATATATATATATATATATATATATATATATATATATATATATATATATATATATATAATCCTACCATCAAACTGAAATAAAATAAACTAGAATGGGCACTCAGGAGAGCGCATACATTCGCCAATGCTATATTTTGCACCCCCCCCCCCCCAGAAACCGTTGATTGTGAGGGTATTTAATCCCATACCACATCTGCCATCTCGTATGTGTTATGATGGCTTAAAAACATTAAATTTCCTGCTGTTTGACACCGATTAAAGTACATTGTACAATTTCTGTATGAACTCCCTGACCTTTTTGGGTGTCGGTGTCAAGTCAATCTGATGACAACTGGTCACATTATAAGAAATCAAATATTACACATCACAGGATAGGGAATTGAATTCTAAACATTTTGAATCAACTTACATGAAAATTGTATAAGAATTGACCGCGTTATGATAATAAAGGTCGTTGACCCCCCTGATCTTTGACCCAAACCGCTAACAAAGGTAATGACGTCATTGTGTCATATCCTATATTTCAAGATTGTGCATTGAATTCACAACGTTTTGGCATTGGTTGCATGCAAATGGAATAAAAATCGACCGCACTATGGCAAAATGACGATTTTGACCTTTTCATGACCTCGACCTTGACCTTTGTACTCTTAATTTTGTAATTGGTATTAGAGTGTGGGGAACAGAACAGTCAACATTTTGGTGTTGGTTTCATGCAAATCAGATAAGAATTGACCGTGTTATGACTAAAACCGCACATTTTGCAATGTCGTGACCCCCCCTGACCTTTGACTCCCAACCGCTAATAAGGGTTATTACGTCATTGTGTCATGTCACATATCACAAGATGGGGCATTGAATTCTGAACATTTTGGAATTAGTTGCATGCAAATTGGATACAAATTGACGGCACTATGGTAAAAAGACGATTTTGACCTTTTCATGACCTTGACCTTTGACCCGATCGCTCCCAAAATCTAATCAAATGGTCCTCGGATAATAACCAATAATCCCATCAAATTTGCTGCGATTCAGTTCAATACTTTTGGAGTTATGCAAATAACAAACAAACAAACAAACAAACAAACAAACACACATATTCACAAATAAATAAATAAATACACAGCGATCAAATCATAACCTTCGCAACAAAGTTTGCGAAGGTAATAAACCCTCGTTTTAGCAAAAAGAGTTAAGGCTCATGGTACAGTCAACCAAGAGGAAAGAAAAGTGGAAATGCAACAAAAATCCCGCATGTCTTGGCAAACATGAGCAAACATGAATACCCACAATCGGTTTACATTTACAGGAATATGGAGAAACGGTCAATAAACGACGTCACACTTCACAAAATCCCTGGTGTGAGAAAAGGGGCTTAACATAAAGTTTTTAAAATGTGTGAATGTCTGTCATTGCATCAAGAATGAACATGACGATGAAAAATAAACCCAATCAATCAGTGGCAAGTTGGAAGGAATAATCATTTCTTAAAAGAACAGCCAGCTTAATAGGTTAAAGGGAAAAATTCTCAGTGAACTAATCAATGATTGCATAAAAATAAAAATGAAACAGACCTGCATGATGGCATTGTCATCCGAGCGCAAAGTGCAATGTGCAACAGCAGGAAATGCCTCGCACAATAGCAGTTCAGACAGCGGAGGTTTGGTGTTTCGAACCACCGTGCACAGGATATCCAAAGCCATCTGTCGGGTTTGGTGTACACACAAGATAGTTCGAGCAATAAAGGTTTAAAACAAGTCGACGACAACATAATTTGAAGTCGCGATGTCGACCGATATGCCTACGCCCACATTAAGCCTTTGCTTACTCTAACTTTGACTGAAAACCTCAAGACCATTTGACCTCAATAGCTAATCTGTACATATGTATCATGGTACATGTACTTACTTTAGATAAAATCCCTACCTCGATAACAACACTTGTACTTGATAAGACATCTGATCTTTGACCTCAATGCTAAAATCTAATCAGTTCATCTTTGCATCATAATATATACTCATATCAAGTTTGGTAAAAATTCCATCACTGGTTCAAAAGTTATCACATTAACAGGATTTTACTAAACATAGCCTCTGACCTCTTGACCCCAAAATCTAATCAGTTCATCTTTCCATCATTATACATACCAGTACAAAGTTTGATTTAAATCCTTTCAGCTATTCTCAAGTATCACATGTTTACCTGGCATGACCTCAACATTTGACCTTTGACCGCTTGATGCCAAAATCGATTCAGTTCATCTTTGCATCATCATATATTCTTACACCAAGTTTGGTCAAAATCACATCACTGGTTCACAAGTTAGAGCAGTAACAGAATTTTTACCTCATGGGAACTCAGCCTTTTCCTGGGCCTTTTGACCTCTTGACCCCCATCATCTAACCAATTTATTTTTACATCATTATACATAGTTATACCAAGTTTGATTTAGATCCCTTCTGCCATTCTTAAGTTATCGCGGTAACGAAAACCAATCATGGACGCACGGACAACCCGAAAACATAATGCCTCCAGTGACTTCGCCAGCTGAGGCATAAGCAGTGTCCTTCACGTTGGTGTATTGGGGCCCTTGTAAATCTTATTTCAAGAAAACCCACTGGAGGAACTATCACAACAAAAGGTATCCATAAATGTCAAGGTGTGGAATCCAACTATCTGAGTTGGTAAAGAAAGGGTTTGAGTTTATATCCAATAATTTACCAATCTGATGTTACTTTGTTGTACAACTGACAATATTTCACCTTCACAACAGGATTTAATTGTTTGCTTCAGTTTTCCAGGTGAGATGGGAAGTTACATACTTCTTGAAACATCATTTTCAGGGTAACAAGCTTTCTCGAGAGTGCAGTGTGCTAAATCTCACCCTAGAGGCTGAAAAAGTCAAAAAAAACCTCAAACAGTTTTTGTTCAGCCTTTTCCTGGGTCACCTGCCCCGAGGCTATCTCAAGAGTACAAAAGCAATTGGTCACAACATGTACGTTAGAAATCCCCAACACAGCCTATTGAAGCTAGGTCAAGAATGATTGCATTTTTGCTTGTCAATAACGTGGCATTCGAGAAACTAACTTTTAATAAGACTAGCATCTCCATTTCACAAGTTAGCAATATCCATGTATGTAAAGATACGTCATACATCAAGTGCTTGCCACATTTCCTGCACCTTTATGGGTTTTTACATAAATCATAGCATTGAAATGTATGCAGTTTGAGAATGCAATGTGTCTGTGCAAAGACACGATGCCTCATGGCTCTGACTCACTGAGCAGAGACCCTGTGGGACCTTGTCTGCAGCAGCATGCATAATGGACATGAGAGTGGGAACGAGGCGTGCATGCAGTGCTGCCTGGCAAGCCTCCACATGTGACAGCTCCTTGAAGATGTCCTCCGCCAAGGAAGCCACGACTGGGTCTGGTGTCGGCCATGGAACCAAAGAGGGGAGTGTAGAAGGGGGCATTTATCCACTGTCATCGAAACAACCGGAGTTCAAAAAAATAAAATAAATCTTACGAATAAATTCAAGTGTTTGTAAATTTGTTTGTTACTCTTCCACAGCAAAACCGTAGCACCGAGAGGCCCCAAATGTGGGGTGGATGTACTTCAAAATATGGGCAAGCTTTTAAAGTTACCACACGGCCTTGACGTCTATTTTGAGGCCACCAAAGGTCACTATAAAGTGTACATTGGAAAATAGGGTCAGGCAGTGCTACCACAAGCAAAAGGTAACCATCATGAGGCCAACCAATAACTCCATGGATTTTTAATATCCAGCACATGCCGAAACCCCCCTCCCCACCCCCGACAGGAAAAGCTCACCACGATGAGGACAATAACTCCATACGTTTTCAATGCACAATATGCAGAACATGTGCCAGAATCCATATGCAGGTTTTTCCCTTGCATTGCCAAGTGCATTGCCCAGACAAGTCAGTGAAATAAAACTAAGAAGCGACCAACAAATTTACGTCTAATGATATGCAGCAATACTCTCAATAGCATGTTTATGTACAGGTTGTAGACAAAAAAAAATGGAAACACCTGGGTAAATGAGATACACCAAGTATATTGAAAGCAATGGCTTCCACACAGATGAGGCCCAAGTGTTAATCAAGCAAGTAACATCCCAGCATGCTTCGCTTGATGTATAAAAATGTTGCACATCCTGGTTGCCTAAAATTATGGCTATCATGGCTGCAAGAGGAGACCTCAGTGACTTTGAAAGAAGGGTGATTATTGGGGCACGATTGGCAGGAGCTTCAATGACAGACAGCTCAACATGCTGATGTTTCACGAGCAAAGGTGTCGAAGATGATAGCGGCATGGAACTCTGGGGGAGAGACATCATCAGCAAAGGGCAACAGTGTGCGTAAGCGCATGCCCCAGGATCGTGTTATCCGTGAATTAATTTGAAGTGCAAGGCAAAGCAGGCGAGCAACTGCAGACCAAATGACTGTAAATTTCAACCTGGGGCACGAGCAGCCAATTTAATCAAAAACGGTACCCCAAGAACTCCACAGCGCGGGATACCACAGTCAGGTTGCAGTGCACAAACTGCTCAGCACACCTGGAAATGCACGTTTGCGAGTCCAATGGTGCAGAGAGCACAGGCAATGGACTATCAAGCAATGGAGAAATGTGATATGGTCAAATGAATCATCCTTCACCATGTTCTTGACAAACAGATGAGTGCATGTATGGTGCCAACCTGAAGAACTCTAAAACCCTGAACTTGGTTCCAACAGTGAACGGTTCTGGTGGTCATGTTGTGGGGTGCATTTTTTTGGCATGGTTTGGGTGTAGTCATTCATTTAGTAGGTAAAGTCAATCCCACTTAATGGTACTGAGTGATTATCTTCACCCCATGTTGCACCATTTCTTTCCTACCAGGAGGGGTGTCTTCTTGGTTGACAATGCCCCCATCCACATACAATGGGTGGTCACCCAATGGTTTGATGAGCATGATACTGATGTTATCCATGTCATGGCATTCTCAGTCACCAGCTCTCAACCCAATCGAGCATTTATGGGATAGTAGCTGAAGTACCCGACATTGCCCAGGGAAATTCAATGAAATATGGATTTAAATATTTCCTGCATGAGAAATTGGGAAATGTTGGCCTTATGGTGTTGTATGAATTACCAATCTTGGGTGTTGCAAAATCCGCTTGGACCCCTTTTCCTTCTTTTTATTTATTTTATTTTAAAAAATAAAACAAATCACTATAACCTCAACATAGCAATTTTCACAAAACATATTACTCGATCGCTCCCGGAGTAAAAAGCAGGCAGTGTGTAAGCACAAGACCCGATTGAGGCCTAAACACGGCAGTGTTATAATAAACCTGTGTAAAGCAATCTTTTTAATAACAGGCGCACGTGTAAACACAATAAAATTATATTTGTGTTGTTAACAACAAATCACTACAACATCAACATACGATTTTCACAATACATATCACTCTATTGCTTCAAAGAAAAAAAAAACACAGGTAGTGTATAAGCACAAGACCCGAAAGAGACCTCAAGGCCAATTATCAGATTTTAATTTTTTTTTCTCAATTTTCTTTTATCCAAAAATCACCCTCGACCTTCCTCTGGATGAAAGAAGGGGCCGTGCAAAGTTTAGTCGCACTGATTCCTGCAATATCCTAATACATAAACGAACAAACACAAACAAACTTTCTTCTTTATAAAATAGATTCTGGAATAACACCTGAAGCAGTGTTTTCCACCTCATTAAAACAGGTGTGAGTTTATTGAACTTCTCGTGGAATAATGGTGTCGCATCCCTCCTGAAGAATTTCAAATTCTGGTGGACTCGATGCCACAGCACATACAAGTCGTACTGGCCACATGTGGTGGCCCTATGAAGTGACTTTACATTGGTGTTCCATTTTGTTGTCCACTACCTACCTGTCCAAGACAAACTGACAACAGAAAAAAAAACTCAATTTTCGTTATTCCATAGACAATTTCGGGGGGAAAATATAAAGTTATCATCCACACATCCTTTCATGATCAATGTTTCAGCCCGTTAATTTCAGTGCTGTTAAGAGTGGACAACAGTCGAACAGGATGGTGCAGAGGTAGGGCATTCATACATTTGAGTTGTCTAATCTGGATTCAATTCCTGACCCTTCTAGAAATTGCTGGATTGATGCCTCACAGGCAAGGCGATTCATCAATGTGTGTGCCATCCTTGGATGGAGGTAAAACTGGGCGTTCCATCTGGCAGAATTTAAAGACAGTGGACCTTAAATACCTCACAGCATCCGCAAAGAGTACCCAAATTATCGCCGGCACCCTGAACAAATTCCAAATTCCGACACACTCAGTTAAATATCCAGCATCAAAGTGGTTACGTGTCTGTTCATGATTGTAATCCGAGCCAGGAAATTGCTTCTGCAGAACCAATGCTCTACAAAGAGACAATTGGTTGCTCGGGGGTTTTTGCATGTATACAAAAACAAATTCGACTAGAACGACAAAAAATGGGGGGGGGGGGAAATGGCAATAGTTCCACCCCTCAACCCCCTAAACATAAAACATTGACTTCCGCTATAAAGTGTGCACAGTGTTATAGCGAAAAATAAACTTCCCATGAGGCGTTGCAGTTTTTGATTGCTTTTTCAAACATTTTCAGTATTTCATGCTTGGAGTGGAGTTGGCATCACACATCTCACATCTCACACACATGGACATACCTACTTAACCACTATTTTTATTGAAGAATTGAGAGATCTCATTTCACAAGATTGTGATTGAATGTGTGTTTTTCATTTACTTTTAACATTGTTCTTATTGAACGAGACCAGGAACAACATAAGAACAATGCAGGAACATTTTAATTGTTCAGGTATTCGCCATCGTGCACCTGTCATTTTAGTGCACCATTTGTACCTAATTAAATTCACATGTTTCATGCTGAGGTGAAAAGGATGTGATGCACCCTTTTTGAATGGAATTGCCAGTGGATGAAAATTTTCAAGAAGAAATGTTTCACCTGGACATTAAAAAAAGAATGAAATGAAATGATGGGCCGAATGTCCTGCGTCAAAGTTCCTTCTGTATCGTTGTTAAGAATGGGAGGAAAAGGGAGGGGAGGGAGCTTTAATGGAACCCCAACAACCCACCCTGTCTTCAAATGTCCTCCCCACTACAAGTCTTCAACCCCTCCACCCCAAACCCAAGCTCTCAAAGCTTAAGTTCACCTCAAAACACCTCACCCCTCACCCCAAGTCCTCAACACTCTCCAACAAATCATACCCTCTATCCCCCAACCCCCCTCACAAGCCACCAAGCCTCCCCACCCCCCCCCCCGCCCTCCAAGACTCAACCCCTCTCTCTCAACTCTCTCTGTCCTCCCTTCCCCCTTTCTACTTCAAGTGATCAACTCACCTCCCACCCCACCAAATCCTCGACCCCCCCCCCCATCCCAACAACCCCACCACCTCCCAAGCCTCACCCACCCTCTACCATCTCTCTGTCCTTGCCTCCACCTTTCTTCAAGTCCTCAACCCCCCCGACCCCATCCCAATGCCTTAACCTCACTCTCTGCCTCCCCCAAATCAAACTCTCTGTACTCCCCTCTCCCTTTCTACTTCAATGCCTCAACACCACCCCCCCCCCAACAAAGCCTCAAATACCCTGTACCAACTCTGCCATCCCCCCCCCCACTCTCTGTTCTCCCCTCTCTCCTTCAATTCAACACCCCACCCTCCCCCAACTCTCCATGCACTCCCTGCCACACCCAGACCCCCCTCCAAACTCTGTCTCTCTCCCCCCTCCCCCCCAGTCTTCATAATGTTAAATAAAGATACCAAACGAACTTTGGGGATAGGAAGAGTCAATTTGGCACATTGTGTCTGTGCTGCTCCTCATCCCATTCATTAAAAACAATGTTAAAAGTAATTCACAATGGAACAATGCTAAATTCACAATCTATTCCCCCTTTCTTCCCGTTCCTAACATTACTGTTCACGTCCATTAAGAACAATGTTAAAAGTTAATCAAAAAAACCGTTTAAAATCACAATCTTGCAAGATGACAGAATCTCACGATTCTTCAGTAACAATAGTGGTTAAGCAAGCTATAAATAAAAGGGTCACTCGCAATGCAAAAAAAAAAAAAATACAGCCTTTTAACATTCTTTATTATGATATTTATGATATTCTTCCTCAAAGACCCTTATTATGATATGTTAACTGGAACGTCTCAAAGACCTTTATTTATGATATGGGTTATATGGTCCCGAGTTGAGTAGTTTCAGAGAAAATTGTTGGACAGACAAGAGAAACAAACATAAATACTGTGAAGTCAATGGCGTGCCGTTACAAATCCCCACGCTTCCCACCTAAAGCAAAGTTCAAAGAAGGCAAAACGTTCCACCAGGAATGACCCAATATCAAATTTTGAGTTTAAAGATTTTTCCGTTTTGACCCCTGTGACCACAAATCACCACCCCTGGAGTATGAACCGGGGGGTGGGGGGGGGAGGGTCGGTCAAATAAAATAACTCGTTGCATGTTTCATGCATCCTCCAATGTTGATTGCATGTACAAAGTTTCATTTGAAAATGTTTTAAAAGGTGCCCGTAGTTGCATTTTTTGGTATCTGACATTTTGACCCCTCCCCAGGGGGTGGGGCCAAAAATGACATTGTTCTTGCCCCTGCTTGCCATATGGTGATCATAACTACCAAATTTGGTGAATTTCTGCCCACCATTTAGGAGGAGACGGTGTGACGGACGGACAGATAAACAGAGAGAGAGCGAGACGGAGGAATGGAGCCGATTACAATATCCGATTACAATTTTTTTTTTTTTTACAAAAAGCCTGGTGATAAATTTATTTGTTTTGTTTGTATAAAATATATTTCAAAAGAGAAAAAGAGCAATCAGAGATTGCAGACCTTCACCAGGACTTGTTTTGAATGGTGTTTATGTAGTTTTGTGTGGTGTACTTTGTGTGGTGTTTGTGTACTGGTGTGTTACGTAATTAATAATAGACACAACTGAAACTACCACTTGAAAACTGCTGGCAGTGATGACCAGGTACCAAGACGTCCCCCTTTGATTGGACACCTGACCCTGACCCATGACGTTTATTATTATTCAATTTAATTCAGAATGGGATTAAAATAAATTTAATTCAAATCAAATGGAAGACAAAATAGGAACAGTCTGGCATTGCAGTCATCAAAAGGAACCTGAACAAGCAAAAAGCAAAGATGAAGTAATCAGGAGGAACCTGGATAAGATTTGCATTTCAGCTGCTGCTCCTCTCTACCCTCAAACCCATCAAATTGCAGCCTTATTTAAAAAAAAAAAAGTTAAAAAGAACCCAGATCAAAAAAAAACAATGAAAAATCACTCAGAGTGACAACGTGGCAAAACAGCACAAAGTAGAATGCCACTCAGTCGAGGGCATACCTCTGCCAGGTGGAACAGTTCACGTTTTGTATACCACTGATAGGCTGGATCCGAACCAAAATCCAATCCGCTTGTTCTCGTCAGCTATTCAACTCATCCACCTTGGTTTTTCATAAGTCGTCCACAACTTTTTGAGATATGATATATTTAGTTTTTGGCCCTTTCTATCAATTTTAGAAACTTGGCCTGTGTTGACCTTTTGACCTTAAACAATAATTAATAGGTCATTGAATTCAGTGACCTGACATGAAAATGCTCTTCAAATTTCAAGTCAATCGGATGAAAAGTGAGGATTTTAGAAAATTTGGCCCAAATTGACGTTTTGGCCAATGTAGACCTCTTTGGTCAACCAAATTTTACAAAACTTCAATGTGGGACCGTCGCAGCGTCGGTGACATTAATCTCCGAAAATTTTAGAACGATCGGTTGAGCGGTTTGAGCTATAGTCCAGTAGATTTAGCCCCAGAATAACTGAACCTGAAACAAATTGCAATAGTTTTTTTTATTGCTGGATCTTGTTCAGGGGGTCACTCTGAATGTCCCAATATAAAATAGGACAAAATAGGACCACCGGAAGTGCCCTAATTTGCATAAATTCAAAATGGCCGCCATTGAGCACTTGGGGGCTGATATCTCCTCAACGGTGTGTTTTAGACCCCATAAATGTATTATTAGCAGATAGGAAAGTGACCTCAAGGGATCCAAATATGTCTTCAACATTTGCATATGATGTCATATATGTCAGAAATGACGTCATAGGCATCATATATGATGTCATCGGTGTCAAACAAATTCAAATCAAATTCAAAAGAGTTTATTTTCCCTTATCATATAGCATACATTGGGATTGACAAATAAACTATGCAACACAACAAACCCCCTCCCCCCCCCCCATCAGGGTAACCTACACCAGCACATTTCACCTAAGGTAAATGGACTCAACGGCCAGGTGACTCTTTGTTCAGGTGATCATGAGTGTATCTGTACAATACATCAGATTTATGCGGCTATTTTTACACTGTGGGCATGACTGATTTCATTTTGCATGCTTTGTGTAGTGACTGCTGTAGTGTACTTTGTATATGGTGTTTGGTTCAGATTGTTTGTGTGGGGTATTAGACATCGTATGTACGCGCATAGCATTAGGTAAACTACTTGACTGATTTTCGTGGAATTTAGCATAGCTTTGACAATATCCTAAAAACTAATTTTCCATCCACAGGGCGACATCTACACCATGGATGACACAAAGTGTGCCATGTGCGAGAAACAGCTTGATGATGGCCGACAAACGTTTACTTTGACAGAGAAGGGTGCCGATAGTGTGAGGGAAGCTGCAAAATCAAGAGGAGTTGCCATCAACGTGATGGTGGGGCAGAAGTTCCACTCTGAATGCAGACTAGACTTTTGCAACAAGAAATCTATACAGTTTTCGTTAAAACGAAAGTTTCGGGAGGAGCCAGAGCCGCCAAGTCGCCGTTCTATTAAACCCATATTTAACTTTTTGGAATACTGCTTCCTTTGTGGGATGTCAGCAGACACTATCTTTAAAGTCTATCTTTAAAGCATGCGACCAAAGGCCCTCAAACAATCCTTGGGCAGAGAAAGTTCAGGGACGTTCGGCATCTTGCATTGACCTTCACGCTGCAGATGCCATTTACCACATATTTTGTAGTGTAAACTTCAGAACAGGGAAGCAAATACCACTCCGTTACAGAAGATGGGTGAAAATGGCATCAAGACCCTAAGCGCAGATGGTGATGCTGATGTCTTGATTGTGAAAACGGCTGTAAGGTGTTCAACGTCTGCTTGTACACAACTAATAGGAGAAGATACAGATCTTCTTGCACTGTTGTGTTTCTATTGCGGTGATGATTGCAAAGGACTCGTCTTCAGGTCAGAACGCAAGTGTGGGGAGAAGGAGGTGAAGAGGAGAGTCTGGGACATTGTTTGCCTCAAGAAGCAGTTGGGGAAAGAATTGTGTAGTCTCTTGCCAGTGATCCATGCCATTGCTGGATGCGACACAACATCCAGGATTTTTGGGATAGGGAAAGGAGCGCCCGTGAAGAAATCCCAAAATCACCATGAGTTTAAGTCGCAAATTCTAAAGTTGGCTCAAGAAGGGTTGGGGGTAGAGGACGTAGATAAAGCAGGAGAGAGCGCTCTTGTCTTTCTATGTGGTGGAAAGATGGAAGAAAGCCTGGATGACTTGAGAGCCAGGAAGTTCTCGGAAAAGGTGGCTACCAGTGCTCGCAGTGTCCAAGTACAGACGCTACCTCCACCATCCAACGCAACAAGATATCACTCACAGAGGGTTTACTATCAAGCCCAGGTTTGGATGGGGGAAAGAAGAACTGAATCCAACAGATTGGGGGTGGCATTTGTCAGATGGTCGAATGCAGCCAAGCAAGATGGACTTGCTCCCTGCACCGGAATATCTGTTGAAAATAATCCGGTGCCAATGCAAGGGTGATTGTGACACCCTACGTTGCAGCTGTCGGTAAAATGGCTTAGAGTGTTTACCATCATGCACGGGATGCAAAGGGACATCATGCACTAATAAGGGGGATGTTGCCACCGATATTGATTCAGACTAAGTAAAACCTCATCATGTGAATAAGCCAGGACATGTATAGGACAGACTCTGTGGAGGTATACATTTGAATTTGAATTTGTTAATGTACAAGGCATAGCTCATGGAACATATTTCAGACTAGGATATTTCCAAAGAACGTCATACATGTATTTTCTACAAAAACATTGAGGAAAACATAAATTTAACATAAATTATATCAATAACGTCATTTCTGACATATATGACGTCATATACAAATTTTTACGACATATTTGAATTACTTGGGGTCACTTTCCTATCTGCTAATGCATTTATGGGGTCTAAAACGCACTGTTTAGGAGATATCAGCCCCCCAAGTGCTCAATGGTGGCCATTTTGAATTTATGCAAATTAGGGCACTTCCGGTGGTCCTATTTTATATTGGGACATTCAGACTGACCCCCTGAACAAGATCCAGCAATAAAAAACAACTATTGCAATTTGTTTCAGGTTATAGTGTAATTCTACTGGACTACTAGAGGCGAGCGGACAGACAAACAAACACACAAACAAACAAACTGAGGCGATAACATACTTGTCAAAAAAAATTAAAAAATTGCCAAGTAATAATCCTGGCTGCTAGACTATGCGTCCGATCAGGTTGATATTTAAATCATATATTCACCATCACGACTAGACCGTAATTGTGAAGTTTCACGTATATTGATGAAGCGGTTCAAGAGAAAGAATTTTGTGAAAGGTTTTCACTCAATCCAATATGGCTGTCAGACCATGTGACCTATGACAGCATATGTGAACGTTTTCTTCCTCATGTATCGGCGGTCATATATGTAAAGTTTTGTCTTGATCTGATCAGCCATTTTAGAGAAGAAGATTTTTGAAGGTTTAAAAAATAACAAAACAAACAAAAAAAACAATATGGCTGCTGAATCATGTGACCGATGTCATCATCAATTTTTTTTTTATGGACCAATTTATCCCCAGATGGCCCTCAAAAAATTTCATACTGATGGGATGCAGCGTTCTTCGGATGCAATTTTGACATCAGACCGAAGACGCCGATGACATAATTAAAATAAAATAAAAACAACACTTATTCCCCATGAGAAATACTTGCCATGTGTCAAGTTTCAATTTTTTCCTTGGTGTGATTTCAGAGATACAGAGGTCCAAAGTTTTTCCTTTTTCCAGCATGGCTGCCACACCACATGACCTACGACTTCATAATTATCTTTAAAACATTATACATGAGTAGTTGTTCCTATGGCGAAAATTTCATCTCAATCCGACAAGAGGTTGCAGAGAAAAAGGTCTGTGTGGACAAACAAACAAACAAATGAAAAATCGTGCTTAGCACGACACTTGGCGAATTAGTTGACCTTTCCGTGTGGTGGTCCAAGCTGTAATGTCATGGAATGTGTGGTGTTTATTTGTTCGTACATTAATAAAATGACGTGACGTCACAAATAACAATTACCGTTAAAAAATGACGTCAATAGGCAAAACTTTGACGTCATACGCTTGCGAAAACTATGCGTAATTTGTAATAAGATGCATTTAGTAATCATTTAGATATTTGAATGAAGTTTAATTTGGCGTCAACAGGAAGTCGCTACGACTTCCGGTCACTGAGTTGTGTCCAAAAATGTGTTTTCACGTTGTGTGACGTCACGTCGCGACGTTTAGTCCGATTAAGACGGAGTTTGGACGCGGACCGTCTCAGGTGGATTGCCTATCAGGTGTAAAATTTTAAGAACGACTGGTCCAGCCGTTTGGGCTGGAGACGACCGGACAAACAAACAAACCAACAAACGGAACAGACCAAAATACTTGACAGTATCGAAGATTTCGCCAAGTAACAAACGGATTCAAATGCAATACCCTCTTTCTCTGGCAAAGGTAATGATAATAATGCTACATTAATATGTTATAACTAGTGCATTAATGAATATCTAGAGTGGTGGGCTTGAGATCTTAGGATCCTGAGTTCAAGTCCCGCTTGGCTGTTGAATTAATACCAGGTGGGGTTGACTCTGCCTGTCATCCTTCCGAGGTTGGCAAAATGAGTGCCGGCATGCTGGTATCCTGCGTCGGAGTGGCGACCCATCCAGGATTGTGCCCAATAGCCAAGGAGACTGCTTGGGCAGCATCAATGCTCTGCACAGAGTATGGTCCCAACGGATCCTGAATAGAATAATAAATATGGTGCAATTCTTGGTTAAGATCCATATTGATCACAAAAGACAAATGGTGACAGAACCAATCCAATGCCTCCTAATGCGAGTTTACTTGAGAGAGAGATTGTAGCTCATACACGTGTGCACTATTTTTGCCATTATGAATCGAGTTGATCGCTGCCCGTGATGCCACAGAAACGAATTTCTGAAGAGCATCCACAGATAACAGTCATGAAAATTTATAACCTTATTTTCATTCCAAGTATATGTATTGTTTCAAAAGCCCACCATGGTGCCCTGCCATAATATTTTGGAAAAGAAACAATCCAAAACCTTAATTTTCATTCTCGTATCAGACTGACTCATTTCTTCCTCAATTTGTTTTCCTCTTTCCACTACCATTGTTCTGCTGTTGCAAGTATGCACTATGAATATAGTTGTGTTTACATGAAGCATACCCTTCATCATGTACCTTTGAGAACTGGCGGTGGTCATTACCTTCGCATTCTGCGAAAGGTTATGTTTTGGTCGGCGTATATTTATTTATTTATTTGTAATCTTGTGATTCGTATAACTCAAAAAGTATTAAACCGAATTGCATGAAATTTGGTGGGATGATTGGTTATTAGCCAGGAAGCATTCGATTAGATTTTGGGATCGTTCGGGTCAAAGGTCAAGGTCAAGGTCACGAAAAGGTCAAAATCGGCTTTTTACGATAACACGGTCAATTTTTATTCAATTTGCATGCAACTAACGCCAAAATGTTCAGAATTCAACGCCTCATCTTGTGATATGCAATATGACACAATGACGCCTATACTCTTGTTACCGGTTTGGGTCAAAGGTCAGGGGGGGTCACAACCTTGAAAAATATGCGGTTTTTGTCATAACGCAGTCAATTCTTGTCCGCTTTACATGAACCCAGCACCAAAATGTTCAGAATTTAATGCCCAATCTTGTGAGGCAATGACGTCATAACACGTCACCGGTTGGGGTAAAATGTCGGGGGGGGGGGGTCACGCCCTTGAAAAATATGCGGTTTTCGGCATAACTCAGTCAATTCTTATTCGATTTGCATGAAATCAGCATCAAACAAGATTACCTTCTCTTGTTGAAACGTTGTATTCACCGAGCTTGCGAGTGAAGACTCGCCAAAACGACGCGAGTTGATTGTTGTTTAGTCCGTAGCCCCCGAAATTCGGGGGGGCGGGGGTCATGACATTATAGATATGTGGTTTGTGTCATAAGACCATTCATATGAAACCAGTTCCCCACACTCATACCAAGAACAAAAAAAAGTAGTGGCGGCGAAGGTATGCGCTCTATGAGTGCCCGTTCTAGTTCTGATATATTTCATCCTGGTGTGAAATACACGGCTTAAACAGAAAACAGATCCAAGTGGACACGAGTACATTTTTATAATATTAAATGCTTGCCTGCTTTGTGCTCTTCCAAAGAATGATTAAATCAGACTTGTTGCGTGATAGCGAGTTATGCTCTGGGATATTTAATTTCGATTTGAATCCCAGAGAAATTTGATGGCGTGTGCTTTGGCGTCATGAATATTCCATCCAAAGTCAGTTCTCCAGTCCATGGAGTTAACCATACACAAGGGACTGTACACAAAATTGCTACACTGTTGTTGAAGGATAAATCAAACAGGTGAAATCATGTTCAATGTGAAAACAAGCTGCAGATTATATTCGCAAGTCAACTGCAGCACCACACATCCTTGCCTCGCCACTACCACAACACCATCACCTTCGTACCCACCATTACTGTACTTGAGCAACAAGGCGATGGTCAGTGGGCAGACACGGGACTCCACTGAAGCGGTGAATTCAGGGTCTACAGAACAAACTATCGCGAGAGCTTCAAGAGTGAGTGCCAATGTTTCGGCAGTTGTGCCCGATGCCAATTCAAGCAAGCCCTCAAGCACAGGAGACAGGAAGGGTCTCAATACATCTGCTGCACCGGCCTGCTTCAACTGGTCACAATACCTGGAAGGGCAAAGGATTGAAGAAGAAACGGAAAGAATGACCGTACCTGCAAAACTCCAAAGCAACGACAACCTCCACCCCCCAATCCACTCCCGTGCACGCACGGGCGCACGCACACAAATACTGTCACACTTGTATCTATTTGATCACACAAATATTTGATCTATAAATAACAGAAAGAAGGAAAGTTTACGGGGAGGAGTGGGTGCAATTTGGAAAATAAATTTGGAAGAAAAATAGAAATAACAAGTCTGAAGACGACAATGGTTCATGAGCGGTATTTGACGATGTAGATCGTTTCAGAAGTCAAGGAAGAGACAATGTGATAATGTTTGACCAAGTTATAAAAATGATCAACATGATGTGGTACGAGTGACAGGTTATTAGCTGCAAAATGTCGAAAACCCGGTTTCGTTCAACAACTTTCAAAATTTGACCTTTGCATGACCTTTAAAGGTCACAAAACAATGTTGTGGACATTAAAATAAGGAAACAGGATACGTGCTATAGCTTATTGGAGTTAGTTCGTCGAAGAAGGTCGAAAGCCCGGTTCCATTCCCACAACTTTGAAAATTTGACATTTGTGGCCTTTCAAGGTCAAAGGTCAAGGATTATGACCTTTGGTGCAAAATTTCCTCTGGAACATTCCAGGAACAATATAACGTCATATAGGCTATATGGCATTTCGCACTCCTCGGATTATAATCCATAATTTAATGAAATCAGCGTAAAAACAAACTTGAAGGGGGTGCCATGGGCAAGGTGTTCGAAATAGAGAAAAATGATTTCAAGACTTTAGGTGGGGAATGACCTCAAGAAATTATGCATTAAAAAATGTTGTCATCCTAGCTCTCAAAGTTTGGGTGGTCATATGATTTTTGTGTCAAAATTCGCAATTTTCTAAGTTTTTGACCTTGACTTTGGGACGAAAATGAAAAAAAAAAAAAAATTATCGGACAAGGACAAGTTTTAGATAATTCATTTTGCTATTCAAATACCGAAGAACCCATTCCATTCAGTCAATTCCCTCGGAGAAGATAGATTATTAATCTGACTACCCCCTAAAAATTGCTATTTTTTGGGTCGTGGCTCCGCCCACAATGGGCGTAGCACGCCCTCATCCAGGAAAACACAACTAGACGTTGATATCGAACACATAACCAAGTTTCATCAAGATCGGATCAAAGTCCACAGAGTTATGCTCTGGACAGACAGACAGATACACAGACATAACGAATATAGTGGTCACTCTGGCTGGCGCTCGTGAACCAAAAAGAGAAAAGTGAAGAAATAGTTGGGAAGAGATAAAGGTAGACTTGGATTATTCTGTACAAGTCCAATCAGGAATCAATCATCAAAAAAAAACTTTCTGTGGACCAATTTATCCCTAGATGACACTCAAAAATTTTCTAAAAAAAATACAGTGAAAGCATTGTCAGATTTCCAGAAAATTTAGAGCCATTCTCAGAAATTTATCAATATAATTACCTCCACCACCAAAGGTGAAGGAGGTTATGTTTTCACCCGTGTCTGTCTGTTTGTGTGCAGGATATCTCAAAAAGTTGTGAGCGGATTCAGATGAAATTTTGTGGACAGGTTCAGTGTGTGACAAGGACGAATTAATTCGATATTGGTGAAGATCCCGATCCGGATCAGACTACTAGAATATTTTAAGTGATTCCTCACCATTAAGAGATAGGCTAAACTAATATATGGCACGATATCTCAAAAAGTTGTGGACGAATTCAGATGAAATTTTGTGGACAGGTTCAGTGTGTGACAAGGACGAATTAATTCGATATTGGTGAAGATCCAAATCCAGATCCGGATACGAGATTTCTTTAATTTTTAAAGTGATTCTTCACCATTAAGAGATGGGGCTAAAAACGATACATTTATTGGATCAGGCATTGCACAGCGGAGGTATGTGCTCTACCGAGTGCCCTTCTATAGTTCATTTTAGAAGTCAAGCACATTTCCAAAATTGATTGTGATGGATCTGCTCTTTTATATTCATGAGCAATAATCACTCCCACCGGGAGAGAAATATGCTGTCAATACCCACTCCCCACGGCAGAGATTGGTGGTTAAACCACTTGCACTATTCTCTGTAAGTCGGAAGGGGTTGGTTGGGGAGCGGGGGGAGGTTGCTGAAGTGAAGGGACAATTATTTTGTGCCCATACCCTGACCCTGGGTACAATGACAAAGTACACAAATCTTGGTGGAAATTGGACCAGCCATTTTCCATTCCATTATGATCAGACATACTGACATACATACGTACGAGTCCACCTAAATTAATGCTAATCTTTCTCAAATCACGATATCAAACACATTTGGCATAATATTGAAGATATGTATCCATATTCCTTAATTTATGAGTTATTATTGACTGACACTTTGTCTTAATGAATAAATAATGGGTGAATACATTTAAGAGATATAAAAATGTATGTGGGCAGTCTGACTATGCTCTGAAGTACATTACAACACTGTTGGGAAAACAATAACTCAACATAATCCAGAAACTTACAAAAAAAAAAAGGATCAATCAGAGATTGCAGACCATCACCAGGACTTTCTTTGTGTGGTGTTTCTGTACTGGTGTGTTACATAATCAATGAGACGTAATTAGATCTGCCACTTAATAACACTGGCAGTGATGACCGGGTACCAAAACGTCCCCCTTTGATGGAATCCTGCTTTGATCGGGCATTTGACTCTGACCCATGAAGTTTATTATTATTAAATTTAATTCAGAATGGGATTAAAATAAATTAAATTCAAATCAAATGGAAGACCAAATAGGTACAGTCCAGCATTGTTGTAATCAGAAGGAACCCAAACAAGCAAAAAGCAGAGATGAAGTCATCAGGAGGAACCTGGATCGGATTTGGGTTTCAGCCCCTACTCCCCAACCCTCAAACCCATCCGGGTGCAGCGAAATGAGCCTTATTCAACAAAAATAAATAAAAGAACCCAGATCAGGAAATTAAATAATTCTGGCTGCCAGACCATGAGTGCAATCAGGTTGAAATTTAAAACCTATATTCCCCATCACCACTCGACCATAGTGCTGACATTTCACGTCGATTGATGCAGCGGTTCAAGAGAAAGAAATTTTTCAAAAGATTTTTGCTCAATCCAACATGGCTGCCAGACCATGTGACCTATCAATTATTTGGGAACACCCTGGTATCCCCAAGGTTTGGGAAATATGTGCGTGATGGTTCCCCTTGACCTGTCCAGCCATTCTGGAGAATGTGTTTTTTTTATAGGTTTTATGGTAAATCCAATATGGCTGCCGAACCACGTGACCAATGACGTCATTATTTTTTTTCTGTGGACCAATTTATCCCGAGATGACCCTCAAAACTTTTTATCCTGATCAGATGTAGCATTCTACGGATGCGGTTATGACATAATGAAAACACCTATGACATCATTAAAAAATATATTTACACTTATTCCCCATGGGGAGTACTTGCCATGTGCCAAGTTTCAATTTTACCATTGGTGTGATTTTGGAGATATAGAGGTCCAAAGTTTTTCATTTTTCCAACATGGCTGCCACACAACGTGACCTATGATGTCAACATCATCATCAAAACATTCTACATGAGTAGTCGCTCCAATGGTGAAAGTTTTGTGTCAATCCGACAAGCGGTTCCAGAGAAAAACACTCATGTTCTGCGCGGACAAACAAACAAACAAACGGACCCAAATGCAATACCATCTCCTCTAGCGAGGGTAATTAAATCAATCCCAAATGGAGTCGAGGCAGGTCTCAAGGCAGAGGGGGTCACACTGATGATTGATTACACCTAACAACAGACTTGATTTTCCCTTTTATAATAAACTAGTAGTAATGCCCGGCGCTGCTCGGGCTAGCAATAAAGCCTGGCGTTGCCCGGGCTTTCTTGCAAATTTCCTGAATAGCGGTTAGGGGTTAGCGGTTAGGGGTGGGGTTAGGGTTAGCGGTTAGGGTTAGCGGTTAGGGTTAGCAGTTAGAGTTAGGGTTAGCGGTTAGGGTTAGCGGTTAGGGTTAGGGTTAGCTGTTAGGGTGGCTAACCCTAACCCTAACACTAACCCAAACCCTAACCCTAACAGCTTGGCGTAGCGGAGGTAAACAGTGCCCGGGGCAAAGTGGAAATTTGTGTCCCCCGTAGGCCTTAAACTTGAGTGGATTTGAATGGAAAATCCCATAAGGGATATCGATTTATCGATTTTTTTGAATATCGGAAGTGTTATGGAAAAAATTTATCGCCAATGACCTAAGTTGGACCAAAAGCCATAATCGTACCGAATTTGAAGGGAATACGTTGGAGTTTGTGAAAATGCATCAAAACAAATTTTGAGGGGCCTCTTAAGGAAGACAATAATACCATTAGTATATGTGCCAAATCTTGTTTCATTTCATGCAGTAACAAAAATCTGATGGTGGAACAAAGAAAGGGGCGTGCCGAAATATTAATATAGATGTTGTTATAGCCTTAAGAGTTGATGGAAATCCCTTGTAAGTGGTTTTGGTTTCATAATACAATTATTTATTTTGTTATCACGTCTCAAATAATAACCTTTCCAACTGGACTCGTACTTCTGCATCCCACTGTACACTCATGTACATTTGCACCAATACATACATATTGTTATGGGGAAATGGGGAGAGGGAGGATCCAAAACTAGGTTGTGCTAAGAATAGCTTGGTCAGTGTACTTCAGTAGGTTAGATTTACTCCTGTATTAGGGATCTGTAAGAGGTAAATCATACGTAACATGTACACTGAAGGGGCAGTGACCATCCTTTATAGAGTAGAGTGCTCTTCTCATTTAAGTATGATGTATCCTGAAAACGTATCAAATTCTCCAAATTCCCTTTATTTCTCCACAATATAACAGGCTTCAACAACAGAAACTCAGCAGCAGTACAGTTATATTTAAAAGGAGAAACCCCAATAAAACACACATGAAGGGTCCGTCATCGTAAACAGTGAACTTTAGACAAATTACTGGAGGATTCAAAACACGTCTCACAAATGACAAAAACAAAAAGCAAAGCAATCGGCGAGTGAAATTCGACGAGTGAATGCAGCGAACCAAATCGTACCCCCAGATGGCACGCACAGCGGAAATGCGAACTGAAGGAGGCTGCGATGAGTGCAGCCCTGCCACAGTCGCTTCCAGGAAGCGCTGTACCAGCTCCGAGCTCATGACCCCAGTGAACCGTGAAGCAGCCCAAAGTGCACGGCCCAGGAGGAACGGCAAGGCTGCACAAAAAGAGGAGAATTTGTGCATGAGACGGAAAGTTAAATGAAAATTAAGAGCGTTCTTTACACATTTCTAGTCTGTCGCTTCCGTAATAAAGAGATGGGATTTTCCAACAAAAGTATTCATGAGCTTATGTACAGAGGCAGAATACCTGGCGTGTTGAGAGCAGAGAGCACAACGCCGGAGAAGAAGGGGTCGAGCTCAAATTGGGCCTTGCCACTGCGCACGGCGTCAAGTAGAGAACCCTTCATAGAGCCAAGAGCCAGCATACACGCCTCATGCACCTTCCACCTGCCACAACAGATGAATGGGGACTTGTCTTTACAGCACTGATTTTTATTGAAGTTATCCAAGGACTTGTGGAGATTCTTGTATTTGGATTATTACTTGAAGGACAAGAACACAAGGAGATACGAGTGTACATTTACATATATTAAAAGGGTAACCAAACAGTTTTGTCACCGGGTTGAAAATTAAAGTAAAAGTTCTGGGCAATCACAAAATTGCATATAAAGTCTCATTTACCGATATGTCTGATAAATACGGGCTGGCAGGATAGCTGAGAGGTATGCACATTCGCTTCTGAAGTGTCTAGCCTGGGTTTGAATGTCGGCCTAGCTTTCAACTGTCATCCTGGAGTTTCACATGCAGGGAGCATCAATGTGTGTGCCGTACCTCAGATGGAGGATTTACTGAAATCCCGTTTGCTGGCCTTAGTTTGTGGATGTCAAAGATCACACGGTATCCTTCGGAAGATAGTAGGAGAGCTATCGCCGGCACCCTGAACAAATTACAAATTCCTGCCCTGACTAATTGGTGGGAAAGTAATAGCAAACCACCCAGCAATACTCATGCCAATAATGCTCTGAAAGAGTAGGTGCATCTCATCATCTCTGATAAATGTCAAGTTTCTCACACGATTTGTTTCGTTTGAGGAAAGAAAACAACAGTGCTTCGTACGAAGGATAGGGCTCTGGCAAAAAGCTTCCGCAACGAGGACATGCAAACTCTTGTTAGCGTCATGGTGATGCAGAAGAGGAAACTGCAGATGAAATTCACTGTGCAATTTTGTAAGTTCTTCACAACATTTGTCTGCAAACGGAAAACCATTGATGGATGGTCAACATCCTCTCTGGGATGAAAATAACAATCACAAGACACCTTTCAGGCTGACCTTTCACAAGATGAGGACGATAATACTGCCATTATGAATGAAGCCTTGCTTCAAAAGATTAGAGTATCACAATTAAAGAATGTGCAAAATAGTTGGGAATACCCAAGTTAACAATACATCACACTGTTCCCGAGAGTTTGCGGAGAAGGGTGACAGAAAAATGGGTGCCATACATCCTCACCGCCGAGGCGCAGACGTTGAACTCGCTTGCTGTCAACAAAAACTTCAGTGTTTTCGTTGGGGGCAATGACATTTTCTTTGAGCACATAATTGCTGCAGAGTTTCGACGAAGCCTGGTGTTGGACGAAGCCTGGAGCCAGAACTAGTTTGTTCAGTAGACTGGAAAGCGTCGACTTCTCTGCATCTAAAAAAGGCTAAATCACCAACAAGGGAGCATCAATCGTGCTTCACTGCATTTCTTTATTTACATTTTTACAACCACAATGGAATTTTGCTAATTGGGCAGTTGCAGAGGGTGGAACAGCAAATGGAGAGTACCAAAACAGGGTTTTGTCATCATTCGTGACCTGCAGTGTGTACCTAGTGCCGGGCTCTTCTGAACTTCCAGGAAGCGCTGCACCAGCTCCGTACTCAATATCCTCCATGGCAATGGAACTATGATGCCTATGACCTGTAAGAATCCTGTAAGTGGTAAGTTTTGTCTCACCCACAATATTCGAGATTAATGAACGATCTGGTTGTTGAGTGCAGAATTCATGCAACTTCCACTTATTCCGCAAAATGAACAACCTGGGGGGAAGACGTTTTACAACTGCAGATGGGTTGACATAGTCATGTCTCCTGCATCAAGGACACTTCAGAGGGAAGGCTTCTGTGCCAGGATCGAAAATTTGGTTGACCATTGAATGAAGTACAATTAAAAATTAAAAGTGTGGATTTGGTACAACAATGTAGCATAAATAAAGTTTATCAATGGTATGATGTCTATGAAGTAAGGGGTGGGGAGCGGGGGATAGAGAGAACAGATCTTTTGGGATAACTCCTGTCAGGGGTCCCAATGGCACTCTCTGATTTTGCAAAATAAAAATCTATCTGGCTGATTTAAAAAAAAGGATGTCATGCAGAGCACGATACTTGAAAAATCCACCCCCATCTCCAAAGGTTTCCATGGATACATCAAATTATCCATTTCCTTAGGATTAAAATTGACAAGCTTAATCAAAGCTCAGGTCAATCGGATGAAAATTGATTATTTTTCAGATTAAAATTTTCGAAGTTTGACCTCGAGTTGACCTTTGACCTCAAAAATAGTTGGTTTACCAATCCAGTGATGCAATATGCAAATCCAGTTCAACTTTCAAGTCAATCGGATGAAAAATGACGATTTTAGAAATTTGACCTCAAGATGACCTTTGACCTCAAAATCAATTGGCTTCTCAGTTGAGACTACCTTTACAACTTAAGTTTCATGACAATCAGTTTAGAATTGTGACCTGTAGGCGATTAACAAGTCTGAAGACGACAATGGTTCACGAGCGGTATTTGACGATGTAGATTGTTTCAGAAGTCAAGGATGAGACAATGTGATGTTTGACCAAGTTATAAAAATGATCAACATGATGTGGTACGAGTGACAGGTTATTAGCTGCAAAATGTCGAAAACCCGGTTTCGTTCAACAACTTAAAAAATTTGACCTTTGCATGACCTTTAAAGGTCACCAAACAATGTTGTGGACATTCAAATAAGGAAACAGGATACATGCTATAGCTTAATGGAGGTAGTTCGTTGAAGAAGGTCGAAAACCCGGTTCGATTCCCACAACTTTGAAAATTTGACCTTTGTGAACTTAAAAGGTCAAAGGTCAAGGATTATGACCTTTGGTGCAAAACTTCCTCTGGAACATTCCAGGAACAATATAACGTCATATAGGCTAGATGGCATTTCGCACTCCTCGGATTATCCATACTTTGATGAAATCATTGTAAAAACAAACTTGAAGGGGGCGCCACGGGCAAGGTGTTCGAGATAGAGCAAAATGGTTTCAAGACTTTAGGTGGGGAATGACCTCAAGATTATGCATAAAAATATTGTCATCCGAGCTCTCAAAGTTTGGGTGGTCATATGATTTTTATGTCAAAATGAAAAATCGAGCTCTGTGGGGCTATGCAGGTGCCACTGGGCTAACCAAACACCAAAACCCCTGCCAGATTCGACAAACCCCTCGGAGAAGATGGATTTTTATGTCAAAATCGCAATTTTCTAGGTTCGTGACCTTGTGACCTTGACACAAAAATGAAAGAAAAAAAAAATCGAGCTCCGTGGGGCTATGCAGGTGCCACTGGGCTAACCAAACACCGAAACACCTGCCAGATTCGACAAACCCCTTGGAGAAGATGGATTTTATGTCAAAATTCGTAATTTTCTAAGTTCGTGACTTGACCTTGGGACGAAAATGAAAAATCGAGCTCCGTGGGGCTATGCAGGTGCCATTGGGCGAACCAAATATCGAAACCCCTGCCAGATTCGACAAACCCCCTCGGAGAAGATGCAAATTGAAATCGGCTACCCCTTAAAAACACAATTCGCAATTTTCTAAGTTCGTGACCTTTTGGCCTTGACCTTGGGACGAAAATGAAAAATTGAGCTCTGTGGGGCTATGCAGGTGCCATTGGGCTAACCAAATACCGAACCCCTGTCAGATTCGACAAACCCCCTCGGAGAAGATGCAAATTGAAATCGGCTACCCCCCAAAAACACGTTTTTTGGACGTGGCTCCACCCATAATGGGCGCACCACGCCTATTTTCAGGAAAACACAACTAAATCATGAGAAAACCTCCCACCAAAATTTTATCAGGATCGGATCAAAACCCACGGAGCTATGCTCGGGACTGATAGACAGACAGACAGACAGACAGACAAATATACAAACAGACAGACACACAACAATAACGAATATAGTGGTCACTTATTTTTTTCGTGAAAATATTTTTTCGTGATCCAACAAGCAAGCAGACAAATAGAATAAGAAGAAGACGATGTCGTGCAGAGCATGATACTTGCAAAATCCGCAAAACAAATTTGACCTCAAAAATAATTGGTGATTGAATTCAATGACGAAATATGCAACTCCTCTTCAAATTTCAAGTCAATCAGGTGAAAATTTACAATTTCAGAAATTTGGCCTATGTTGAGCTTTTGGCCCGTGTTAACTTCCAAAATAATTGGTGGTTGCATTCAGTGACCTGAAATATAATATACAACCTCTTAAAATTTCAAGTTCATCGGATGAAAATTGAGGATTTTAGAAATACCACCTTAGTTGTTGACCTTATGCCTATGTTGACCTTTTGTTCCATGTTGACCTCAAAAATAATTGGCTACTTGAATTCAGCAACCTGAAATATAAATCCTCTTCAAATTTCAAGTTAATCGGATGAAAATTGAGGATTTTAGAAATCTCACCTAAGTTGTTGACCTTGGGCCTACGTTGATCTTTTGACCTCAAAAACAATAGGCTTCTTCCTTATAACAAACTCTACCATGTGGTGAAGTTTCATGAAGATCGGTTTAAAATTGTGACCTGTAGGCAACAGACAGACAGACAGACAGACAGACAGACAGACAGACAGACAGACAGAACAACAAAAACAACTAACCAAGATACTTGAAAAATCTTCAATTTTGCAAGTAACAAGAAAATTCCCCAAAAAAACATCTGGTGGTGAATGTTTTTTTTTTGTTTTTTTTAATGTGTTAACAGAAATACCCACATACAAATGAATTTGGCCAATCTCTAATCAGTGATTCTCACATCTATATCAGTATCCTGTTAGTGACTCATTAATATGCATGACAGACTTAATTGGCCACAACTTGGCAACACACTCGTCCTTCATTGGCTTTGATACAGCACTCAAGAAGCGGTCATTCGTCTTGATTCAGCAACAACTGTAACACGGTTATTTCGTTGGTTTTTATAATGATGTTTCCCTCAAAATACTTCTTCACTCAAATATAGTTTCACATTTTTGCATTCATTCGTAAGTTCACAAGAAGACCTTCAAATATTTTCGCACGATCGTGATGGCATCCTGTCAATGAGTGCAAAATTATTCTCTCCTTGGGACAGCGGCATAAACTAAAAGTGAAGTGCGAGATAAAGTGAACCAATTTAAAACCTACTTATGACTTGCATGGATTCAAAAGACTTCATGGAAGGGAACTGGAACAAGATGAGATGAAGAAATCCAAGATGCCAGCAATTCGAATATGTCACAAGGGAAAATAAATTAAGTGTTGCAAAAGAGAAACTCGTTTGGCTAGACATTTTAAAACTGTTTGTTATAGAAACAAATTCCCCGTGGAACCCCCGCTTGTGTATGGGATTTGCACCTGATGTGCCTCATCCTGAACTGTGTGCTCAGAGAACTTCAAACAGACTATGCACTTGCATATCTTCTTTTCCTTTCATGATCCAAATACCCCTCACACGAAGAGCACAAGGATATACAATCCAAAGTTATGCGCACACTAAACCATACAGTGATATTTTCCATTTCACCAAAATCATCTATTTAACGGAAGCTGGACTGCCTATTGAAAGCTAGTTCTTTCCAACTTAATTCCTTACCATTGTTCAGAGTAAACTTGCTGAGAGGATGTCCGAAAAAGACATGGATTTAAAATGTCAAGAAAGATGTGGAATGTTTTGGTTTACATGAAACTGAAGAAATGCAAAGATCTGCATGGAGGAATACCATCATTCAACCAATCCCCGGAAAAAGGGAAAAATGGTCGCAAAGTGTTGTCACACTCTTCCTCTTCTTCAAGGTAAATTCCCCCCCATGAATAATGCACATTAAATTGGTCGTTTCACCAATTTATTATTTTTTTTTAAACTCTCGTCCTCTCCAAATGTCTGGGCCCCAAGTTTGAGCTTCCTGGATTGTGGTTAAAAAAAAAACTCAACATGACAAAAATTCTTTCCTTCACTAAACGTCTCAGCAAGACAATAAACACGTAATAAAACAAAGCTCAGAGTAATGAAATTGCACCAACAAGAGCAAAATAGGTTGCATAAAGTGGGAAACAGCAAGCCATAAAGAGAGAGGATTTCTGTTGCCATGATTGAGTGGCAAAGGTATGTGTGCTTTCAGCGTGCCGGCTGTGACGCGACTTGTTGTATGGTTTTCCTCCAAGGAACAAAATCTAGCAGCAACAAAATTGATTTTTTTTAACAGTCGAGAGAAGGAGGGATTCAAACCAAGTACACCGCAACAATATCAGCACAATTACTGGGAATACTTACAACAACCAGTTTGTTTGAATGAAGACAAACCAATAACTTGCTCACAGAAATAAGCACAAGAATGGAATATACAAGTAAAGAGATTGATCTTTAATTTTTATTGCCCTGAGAGGGTGGGGAGAGGGAAGGTACTTTTTCAAATGCTGCCAGTATTCATTAATGACTGTCAAGTTCATAGCCCAAGAGGACAAGAAGAGCCAAAATGCAACTAATAAAAGAAATTAAAATAAAATTAAAATGTCACCATACCATCCAGTATCGCCTCGAGTCTTGGCTTGTTCGGCCTCCTGCAGATGCCTGGTGGCAGCTGCTGCCAGCGCCACCGCACTCTCATTGGGAAACTCTGAGCCAACTGCCTGTCACAGCAGAAGAATCATACCAAAGCCACTTTACACAGGCACACCATGAGGTGAAGCACAATAAAATCAGGGGGTGATGTCTGGGTCAACGATTCAGACATCAACAACAACAAAAAAAAAACAATCAGAGATTGCAGACCCTCGCCAGGACTTGTTTTGTGTGGTGTTTATGTATTGGTGCATTATGTAATTAATAAGAGACATAATTACAACTGTCACTTTATAACTGCCGGCAGTGATGACCGGGTACCAAGACGTCCAATTTGATGCAACCCCGCTTTGATCGGACACCTGATACTGACCCATGACGTTTTTTATTATTATTCAATTTAATTCAGAATGGAATTAAAATAAATTAAGTTCAAATCAAATGGAAGACCAAATAGGTACAGTCCAGCATTGTTGTAATCAGAAGGAACCCAAACAAGCAAAAAGCAGAGATGAAGTCATCAGGAGGAACCTGGATCGGATTTGGGTTTCAGCCCCTACTCCCCAACCCCCAAACCTACACCACGTGACCTATGATGGCATAGCCAAGTGAGCCTTATTCAAAAATAAAAATAAAAAAACAAAAAGTACCCAGATCAAAAAATTAAATAATCCTGGCTGTCAGACCATGCGTCCGATGAAGTTGAAATTTAAAACTTGTATTCCCATTACTACTGGATCACAATTGTGAAGTTTCACTTTGATTAAGTGGTTCCAGAGAAAACATGATTTAATATTTTCATAAATCCTGCATGGCTCCCAAACCATGTGACATCAATTATTCCTTAACAAAGTTGTACGCCCTTGTAGGCCGTGGGCTGTCCGCCGCTATCGTTCAGTTTCGTTCCGTGAAAAGGATGCAACTTATTTTCACTCCCAATATGGTCTTAATGATATTTGCTGTAACGTGTAAAAAGTTCTCCATGTGAACAACGCGCCAAAGTCTGAGCATTAATTAGAAGTTACACGCACTATTTTTCAAAGTGTAATCGGCGATGAACTGCGTACATTGGCCGAGAAGTCGGCCAGCTGGCGTAGCAATATCGACTGCAACCAATCAGCAGCCGTATTTTTGTAAACACGGGTACTACTTGTACTGTCATGGCAGCTTCCACGTCAGCCTTAACTTAGTGACGTCCCGAGCAAAATCCCAGGAGAAGTCGCCTTCATGGTGCGTTTTGCATCTATCATCAGTACAAGAACAGAATGCATGTCCATTTACTGAGGTTAGATGGGGTAAATATCGCGAGTGCTTGGGAAAATGGCGAGATCACCAGTCGCGTTATCATAGCCATGCTGGCATTGGCTTCACCAATATTCCACCGAGTGCTGGTTAACATCCGACGTGCTACAGACAGTTCACCGATAAAAAGAGACGGCTTGCGAGTAAGAAACGAAGCTTGCACGCTTTTGAGGGAGCTACTGAAGTATCTGCAGTAGATGCTTCTGTTCAAAAGCCTGGTGTGCTGTCATCACCAGAGAAGAGTCTGCGATCAAGATCGGCATTGCCAATCTCTTCACAAGGCCATATCCTCCCACGTATTTGCATCATTTGCAAGAAAGAGTCACGTTATGTTAACCGAGTCCATGGGCCAAAGCGTGATAAACTAGTTAAAGCTGAAACACTCACAGCAGGTACGTACCTAGCTATTTGTTATGAACTAAATTAAATTTGATCATTTTGATTTGCCATTCTGTCTGTGTACGACAAGTTTGTTGAAGAGCAAAGGAAGTTTCATCCCACCTTCGATTTCTGGACGTCATACTTGGAGATGGTGACTATATTGCTCCTTTTCATTCGAGCCCCTCAGGAGTCCAACTGGGAGCTCCATCTCACTGCAACCAGATCTATGTTGCCATGGTTTTTTTTTCGTACGATCGAGTACATTATTCCCGATATTTGACGGCTTATTGGGTTGAAATGATTGGCCTTCCGGAGACCCATCCTCAGTGCTATGCCGAACTTCGTGAACATGGTCAGTGGACAGTCCAACGACAAGACCAACATGATTTTGCCTCTATAGCTTGCAACCAGGCTATCGAGCAGACTGTCAACCGTGATTCGAAAACATCAACAGGAATCACCAACTTCAGCCTTGATAGAGCAGCCGTTCACCGCTGGATCCTTTCACAGAATGAACGTGCGGCTATAACCCGACAATTTCAGACCCTAGCGGGTAGTCATTCTGAATCACGTCGTCGGAAGGATTTGGATACAGCTCGTACAATAAGGGATGAGAGACACATACAGAAACTCATGTCTACCACCACCTCAATGATGGATCCTTTCGATCCGAAAGCTGACTTGGTAAGCATTAGTTCTGGGATCATGGCAAGCCCCACTGTGAAGCATGATCTCCTCAATGTCTATGAAACCGGTGAGCATTTACTCTGCGGTTTTATGGAATCCCGTTTGTTGACGAACATTGTCGATTTCTACTCCATTCTCAAAGCTCAGAAGCTCAAAACTTTCACTGCACAAGTGAAAAGTACTTCGAGGGTAACATCTAAGAAAGAAATTACCCTGAAAGCTGATTGTAATTTGTTCGCACGACTGCTGATCATTGGTCAGACGCGGAAACTCGACATGCGAGAGGTACTTTCATATTCGCTAAGTCCTGTCTCGCTTCCCCTTGCCAGTGCGGATGGTAGTCTTGCAAAAACCAATAAATCCGCGTTGATGGATTTGATGGAGCGTTGTTTAGACAATGTCCTTGCTCTTTCAATGCCTCACGACCCTGCTGTTATAGTCGATGGCATGGCTGTGATTCAGGGACTTGTCCGTATACCGGAGACATTTCTCAACCTGGCTCAAAATATCCAAGCTGCCCTCATTAAAATAATGGTGAGTTTTCACAGCTCTAGGGTAGATTTTGTGTGTGATCGATACCCTGACATCTCAATCAAAAATGCTGAGCATTCTCGACGAAGTACCCAAGGTACTTAAGTGTAACTAGATTGTTGTACGGCCCCGATCAAAAAGTCCCAAGTCAGTGAAAGAAGTTTCTCACCAGTGGTAAGAATAAAGAAGCACTGATTGATTTTCTCTTCACCACTTGGTGGTCAACCAGTCTGCCTAACCTCGGGCGCGATTACAGCATTTATGTGACACATTCTGACCAGTGTCACGTGCTGAAAGCGACATCAGGTGAGGTATGTGTACAGTTAGTGGATGAGTTGCAGTGCGATCACGAGGAAGCGGACACCCGCCTCATACTCCATGCAAAGCACGCCGGTTCCAGCTACCGTGATATTGTCATTCACAGTCCCGATACTGAGGTTGCAGTGATCGCTGTTGCACTCGGTGCGCAAATACAGGCGAATTTGTTTTTTTTCAACTGGCGTGAAAAATCGCGCCCGTGTGATCGACATCGGACGCATCAGAAGTAACTTGGGGGAGGAATTGTCTCAGGCTCTCGTTGGATTTCACATCCTGACCGGATGCGACTCGACAAGTTGTTTTTATGGTAAAGGAAAAAAGAAGACCTTTTCAGCCATGTCCAAAAACGAAACTTTCGTGCGAGGCTGGGGTCCGATTTCAATATAGCAGCAGAAACCGTGACTTCATTGGTGAGGTTCGTTTGTGCTATTTACGGTCAAGAGTCGGCAGCGGATGTGAATGACACAAGATACAGAGTATTTTGTTTGGTTTCGTCACCAGGAGAACAGTCTATGCCGCCTACAAATGACACCCTACACCAACATATTCTGCGTGCTAACTATCAAGCCGCCATACATAGACGGGCGCTATCCCCCTTGATCAATGCTCCTACTCCATTTGGCCATGGCTGGCGAATGACAGGGGACGAATTGTCAAGTCTGTGGATGACACAGGACTCTGCCCCAGAAATGATCTTGCAGGAAGTCAACTGCACCTGTAAAATGTCAAACTGCAAAACAGGACAGTGTTCGTGTCACTCCTCTACCTTGTCCTGCACAGATATATGCAAGTGTCGGAATTGTGAGAATAGTTCGAAAACACCGACCGAAGAATTATTCGAAGGGGGGAATGAACAGGACGATGACGCCAATGTTGATGCTGATGACGGTTAGATGAAAATAACTAATGCACGGATTCAGTATAACTAATGTCACATACCACAGCTTTTCGTCGACATCCATCTTCCTCGTCCTTCCAGAAATAATCCAGTCGTGGCATGGCATTTCAGTAACGCATTTCCTTGATGTAGCAGCTATTGTCTCTATGACAAATAAGGTTCATTATATAAGGTTCATTATCCATTCACTTGAGGCTCAGTAAACAAATCCCGAGGACCAATGAGGTTCCACCTTGCCATTGTGAGATATTGATAATTTTTGATTTTGTTTCCCACCGATGTGTGAATTTCCTTTCGTGTTTCAGTGAGATTGACAGATTGTGATACATGGCTTAATCAGTCATAGGAAGACAATTAAGAATTAATTAGTAATTTTGTGAAGATGATTCTGTGTCGTCTTCCCTGAGCAGAATGTGGTGTAGGTTAGTTAACAGCATCGCTGTTCACATTTCCATTTCTGTTTGCACAGAAAGTGTATAAGATGAGAATGTTATCCGTCTTTTTATGACGAAGTGCCTGATTACTGTCGAAGTGCCTAATTACTGTCAGAGTATGATAGCGATAATCCATGAATGTTAAGTAAGCAGGTGGTTGTATCCGTACGCGCAGTTTCAAATCTCGAGGTCAGTCGATGTGGAAGATGAAGCCTTGTCAATATCGAGATAATTAGTGATAATAAAAAGATTTGATCGCGCTTGGGCTAAAGTAAAGTAACGATTTGCATTGTTTATATTTTCCACATTGGCCACCCCAGGACCACGATATTTCCTAAAGTGGAAGATAGTAGAACGTTCTGTGGTCTTCAGTCATTTCAGACATCTCGGTCGGTATTGGAGGTAGATACAGGCTCGTAAAAATGAAGGAATTCCTCAAAAATCGCTTTTTTTCTGAATGATGCACCTTGTTTCAGTTTTCATTATCTTGACAATAAAGTGTTTACATGGTTGATACTTCTGATTCGTGAGCTATGTTGTTGTGTCTGACGCCCCCGTTGAGTTGAGGCTTTGGAGATGTATATTTGCCGAGATATATGATCGGAGAAATGGGGAAAAAACGCCAAAATGTCACTTTTCGCACCCCAGCGACCAACTTAGACAGCTTACTGTGCCTTATTGGGCTAAGATCTCGTGGAGAACTTTTGTCCTAATGTCCACCATACACGTGTCTACAAGCAGCCCAAAGTTCACCTCACACCCCTTCCTCGGAACGAAGTGTTTTTAGGGCCTTTTCATAGGAACTGCCCACGGCCTATTGGCTTGGGGTACATTTGTGTAAAGTTTCCCCTCGATCTGTCCAGCCGTTCTGGAGAAGATTTTTATATGTTTTAGGGTAAATCCAACATGGCTGTTAAACCATGTGACCTATGACGTCATATGTGTGAACGTTTTGTTCCTCATGGATAGGCTGTCATATGTGAAGTTCTGCTTCGATCTGTTCAGCCATTTCAGAGAAAAGGATTTTAGAATGTTTAAAAAAAAATTTAAAACACAATATGGCTGCTGAATTACGTGACCGATGACGTCATCAAAAACATTTTTGTGGACCATGTTATTCCTAAATGACCCTCAAAAGTTTTCATGCTGATCGGATGTGGCGTCCTACATATGCAATGACGTCATCACGAACGTACCTATGATCTCATAAGAAATCACACTTATTCAACATGAGGACTTGCTATGTGCCAAGTTTCAATTATTTCCTTGGTGCAGTTTCAGAGATGGAGATCCAAAGTTTTTCCGTTTTTCCAACATGGCTGCCACACCATATGACCTATGATGTCATAATTATCATTAAAACATTTTACGTGAGTAGTTGCAGCTTTGGTGAAAATTTCGTCTCAATCTGACAAGCGGTAGCGGAGAGACAGACAGACAGACAGACATATAAACAAACAAATAAATGGACCAAATGCAATACCCTCTCCTTCGGCAAGGGTAGCAAGACAAGTTTCTGCTGAATCCAAGTTAGCCCTGAGGTTGAGCATTTAAAGAAATAAACAAAAAAATTTATAAATAAAAAGTGAACCTACAAGCAGCAAATCGAGAGCAGAGATGCGCACGGAATAGGAAAACGTATCATCATCCTCGTCTTCCACAAATTGGTCTGGGTTTGCTGTCCAGGCTTTGATCTGAAACGGTGTTGAAGAAAAAAAAAAAAAACAAGAACCCATAATGACGACGTGGAAAGCATGCAGATATGATCGAGACTCATGGTATCAGAAGAAAACTTGTACATCATAAAAACGAACAAAAATTTCAATCCTGAAAACAAGAGAACAGAAAGAAAGAAGAAGAAAAAAACGAACAAAAAAAAACTATAACAATTTCCGAGAATTATAGCATCTACATATCCTACGGCTATGCCACCATCACATTTGTACAAAGTACGATCAAAACAGAACAGCTCGGCCTCTGAAAAGGAAGCAAGGGCAACGACAGTAATATGATGGCCAAGGAAGATAAAAGCACAACAGAACATTCGTTATCAGGATTTCAGTGCCGTGTGCCAGACGTTCCGATTGTGAGTTAATGATGCTTGTGTGCGAAAGGCACAAGGCACAAGGCACAAGGCAGGGTGGTGATGATATTGCGAAGGATACGAAGAGGCTCGTTTGCTCACTCAAGCAAATAACAGCAAGCTGTTGCTCTCAGGCAAAATACAGAGTAGCTGAGTGCCATGTATACTAACTGTTGTCGCCGATTGTGAGCAGCAACCAAATGTTTCACAAAGGTCGTGGGCTCCAAGATTCAAGTTACAGGATGTGACAAAATTTTGAAAAACCGACTGAAGCAATGCAATGCTGCAGTCACAAATCCATAGGACAGATGTTCGAGCATAAATTCAAATCGTTTTTAATGTCATCAAGCAAAGTGAAGTAAACTTTTCCCATTTAGTTTGGAATCTTGAAATAATGCATTTCCAATCAGCTATGTGAAGAGTTAACTGAAAGCCATAATAGTTCATCGATTTTAAAAAATAGTTAACCAGTCTCAAACACAACACTCAATATATTCCAATCATTTAACAATAAGCATGCCACATACCTGCTCTTCAGTGATCTGAGCATACACAATGATGTAATAGATGAGGTCAGGCAGGGCTTTGCGCAGTGTCCCACGAAAGCGTGGTGACTCAAGCAAGGCGTGCACAAACTCAAATATGCTGAAGACCAAGTTTTCAAATCCAAGCACCTCTCCTGGGACACAATTACACAAGGTACAGCATACAAGTGATTCTGGCAACACTTACCCTGTCCACAATCACTGACCTGTACATGATCCGAATCCATCCAAACGAACACATATCACTTGCAAAGAAGAGGGAAAAAAAAACAACTTACCATCAGAATCCACAGGGTCATCAGCTTCTTCCACATAGCTCACTTCCGTCCGCACGTAAGTGAGCAGCCATTAAGGACATCAGACGGTACGGTATGTATAAAATAATACCAAGAAATATGGTTGTTAGGCAACCACCTGCAGCTCCAGAGCTTTGTGAGACCAAAATTCCCATTCAACCAACTATAGATAAGTCAACTGTTGTGCACTACAAATCTCAGAGGCCACATAAAAGGCACCTGAAGCAAGGCGAAATTAGGATGACCCAGTGATCCTTTCCTTCTTGCAACGTGAGAAGAATAATTCGTATTTGAAAAGCATTTGCCAACTAGAACGGCACGCGGTAGAGCGCATACCTCCGCCACGTAATGCCTGATCCACGAGAACATATCGGGCCCAATACATTTTTGAAATATCATGCTATATATCGTTTTTGGCCTTGTCTCTCAATGGTGAAGAATCACTTAAAAGAAATAAATAAATCTCACATTCAGATTCTGATTCGGATCTTCATCAAAATCGAATAAATCGTCCATGACACACACCCAACGTGCCCACCAAGTTTCATCAGAATCTGGCCACAAATTTTTGCGATATTGTGCTATATATCAGTTTAGCCCCATCTCTCAATGGTGAAGAATCACTTTAAAAATTATTGGATCTGGATCCGGATTGGGATCTTCACCAAAATTGAATCAATTAGTCATTGTCATACACCAAACCTGTACAGCAAGTTGTCAAAATCCATCCATAACTTTTTGAGATGTCGTGCTACATCTCGTTTTGGCCCCATCTCTCAATGGTGAAGAATCACTTTAAAAATTCTAATACAGTTATATACCCCGGTTTACGTCACCCTATTTTATGTCGTTTCATAAATACGTTGTCACGTTATTAATACAATTTCTCAATATATGTCATCTCAACTTATACCTGTGGCATTTTAAACGCCATACCTTTATTCTCAGAACTTTTCAGAACTTACAAGACTGATAAAAATGCTAGAATACATCGGTGAAGTACCAAATCAGATCATCGCAAAATTGCCAAAAGAACTACTTTAAAGGAGAGAAAGAGAGAGAAAGAAAGAGAGAGAGAAAGAAAGAGAGAGAGAGAAAGAGAAAAAGAGAGAAAGAGAAAAAGAGAGAAAGAGAAAAAGAGAGAAAGAGAAAAAGAGAGAAAGAGAAAAAGAGAGAGAGAGAGATAAAGAGAGAGAGAGAGATAAAAAGAGAGAGAGAGAGATAAAGATAAAGAGAGAGAGAGAGAGAGAGAGATAAAGATAAAGAGAGAGAGAGAGAGATAAAGATAAAGAGAGAGAGAGAGAGATAAAGATAAAGAGAGAGAGAGAGATAAAGATAAAGAGAGAGAGAGATAAAGAGAGAGAGAGAGATAAAGAGAGAGAGAGAGATAAAGAGAGAGAGAGAGATAAAGAGAGAGAGAGAGATAAAGAGAGAGAGAGATAAAGAGAGAGCGAGAGAGCGAGAGAGATAAAGAGAGAGAGATAAAGAGAGAGAGAGATAAAGAGAGAGAGATAAAGAGATAGAGAGGTAGAGAGAGATAAAGAGAGAGAGAGATAAAGAGATAGAGAGGTAGAGAGAGATAGAGGGGTAGAGAGATAAAGATAGAGGGGTAGAGAGATAAAGAGAGAGAGAGAGAGAGAGAGAGAGAGAGAGAGAGAGAGAGAGAGAGAGAGAGGTAGAGAGATAGAGAGATAAAGAGAGAGAGGTAGAGAGAGAAAGAGAGAGAGAGGTAGAGAGATAAAGAGAGAGAGAGGTAGAGAGATAAAGAGAGAGAGAGGTAGAGAGATAAAGAGAGAGAGAGGTAGAGAGATAAAGAGAGAGAGGTAGAGAGATAAAGAGAGAGAGGTAGAGAGATAAAGATAGAGAGATAAAGAGAGAGAGGTAAAGAAAGAGAGGTAAAGAAAGAGAGGTAAAGAGAGAGAGGTAAAGAGAGGTAAAGAGAGGTAAAGAGAGGTAAAGAGAGGTAAAGAGAGGTATAGAGAGGTATAGAGAGGTAAAGAGAGGTAAAGAGAGGTAAAGAGAGGTAAAGACGGGTATGGAGAGGGAAAGAGAGGTAAAGAGAGGTAAAGAGAGGTAAAGAGAGGTAAAGAGAGGTAAAGAGAGGTAAAGAGAGGTAAAGAGAGGTAAAGATAAAGAGAGAGAGAGAGAGAGATAAAGATAAAGAGAGAGAGAGAGAGATAAAGATAAAGAGAGAGAGAGATAAAGAGAGAGAGAGAGATAAAGAGAGAGAGAGAGAGAGATAAAGAGAGAGAGAGAGATAAAGAGAGAGAGAGATAAAGAGAGAGCGAGAGAGCGAGAGAGATAAAGAGAGAGAGATAAAGAGAGAGAGAGATAAAGAGAGAGAGATAAAGAGATAGAGAGGTAGAGAGAGATAAAGAGAGAGAGAGATAAAGAGATAGAGAGGTAGAGAGAGATAGAGGGGTAGAGAGATAAAGAGAGAGAGAGAGATAAAGAGAGAGAGAGGTAGAGAGATAAAGAGAGAGAGAGGTAGAGAGATAAAGAGAGAGAGAGGTAGAGAGATAGAGAGATAAAGAGAGAGAGGTAGAGAGATAAAGAGAGAGAGAGGTAGAGAGATAAAGAGAGAGAGGTAGAGAGATAAAGATAGAGAGATAAAGAGAGAGAGGTAAAGAAAGAGAAGTAAAGAAAGAGAGGTAAAGAGAGAGAGGTAAAGAGAGGTAAAGAGAGGTAAAGAGAGGTATAGAGAGGTATAGAGAGGGATAGAGAGGTAAAGAGAGGTAAAGAGAGGTAAAGAGAGGTAAAGAGAGGTAAAGAGAGGTAAAGAGAGGTAAAGAGAGGTAAAGAGAGGTAAAGAGAGGTAAAGAGAGGTAAAGAGAGGTAAAGAGAGGTAAAGAGAGGTAAAGAGAGGTAAAGAGAGGTAAAGAGAGGTAAAGAGAGGTAAAGAGAGGTAAAGAGAGGTAAAGAGAGGTAAAGAGAGGTAAAGAGATAGAGATAGAGATAGAGATAGAGATAGAGATAGAGATAGAGATAGAGATAGAGATAGAGATAGAGATAGAGATAGAGAGAGAGAGAGAGAGAGAGAGAGAGAGAAGAGAGAGAGAGAGAACAAGGCAGAAAAAGTGATGCACGGGTCCCATTTTCAGTTGTTATCACAAAATGAAGTCCTCCCTTGATGTTTATAACCTGGACCCCCTTCCTCACTGTATATTTCCACTCTTTCAATTCCACACAAAGCAGAACCATGCATTCCTCCTCTCCCACAGATGATGGTTGGATATAGTGAGGCACTTTGCGTAAGCGTACTCCAGACAACAGGCAGCAGCTGTTGCGTGCAGCTTGCCATCAGTTTCGGAAAGTTTTTGAGTAGTGCAGTGACCGCCTGCCAAAGGGTGGAAAAAAACAACAAATGGCCAATTAGATACACTGGTAAATTTGAGAACACAAAAGAGCGATAGAGAAACATGCCAGCCTTTGATTGAAGAAAGAAAGGAAAAAAAGAAAAGAAAAAAAAGCAACCCCTGCCACTCATCCTCCAAACCCTTCCCTCCCCTTGCTGCATCACCATAAAGCACAGCTTCATGGGGTGTCATTAACCCTCTGCATCCCCATCATACAGCTATCTGCATCGTTTTCTAATTATCAATGCCATTCCCACAAAATCAGAACTGTGTTGAATATTAATTTCAGGACTTCCACTGTCTGAACAACAAACATAATTTCAAGACTGTTACGTACGACCACAAACATAAAAAATGATCCAACTGGAAAGTATCTGAAAATGCAAAGCCCATTTAAGACACAGGTTTGTACTCAAACTAAATGTGATGAAAACAAACAAGCAAGTACTGATGTGATACATTCAAAGTACATCACCCCCATGCCAAATATTTTTTTTTAATCCTCCAACGCGCAACATCGCCGGGCACAAAAAGCGATGTCGCCTTAAAGCACATCGAGTCGGAATTGGGAGGGAGCGGTGTACAATAATTAATACATTAATTGCATAATTAAAATATATAAGTAATCGTAAAATTATTAATTTCTTAATCAATTGGCTGATAGCATACCTAAACCACCAATGTTTCATCAAAATCAATAACTTTTTGAAAACGAAGTAATCGAAAAATGGATAATTAATCAATAAATCGAAAATACCATTTACAGCCACATCACTTGGTCACCGTCATATCCAAATATCAGCTTCCCAGTTCAAAATATGCTAAAGATATTGCCAGGATGAGAAAATAAATAAATAAATAATAAATCCAGCATAATTAAGTAATCAATGAATTGATTTATCAAGAAATAACCAAAAATTAACATTTTGCCAAAGCACATCTTCACTTTTGTCCCCAAATTTCACCTTCTTTGCTCAAAAGGTGCTTGAGATATTGCCAGGATGAGAAACAAACAAATGGAGTGAAAACTGAGAACTCCCTTCCTTCGGCGCTTGGCGATGGCATCATGCATCGCCTGGATATGAAATCGGTTGAAAAACATATTTTATTTACTAGTGTTCTCCATATTCTCGCTGTAAAGATTTGGTGAAATGTTAATGACAAAAGCTCAAATGGTTAAAAAAAAAAGAAAAAAGTTATTATGGACTGGCAAGAGGGACTGAAGCTGAAATGGGAAAATAAAGAAAGACACAGAAGCGATTAAAAAATCAAAAAAAAAAGAACGTGTCCATCTTGTGCAGCACAATGGTAAATGGTATGTAAAGGCCCATTTCTACTTTGACATTTTGACCCAATTTTTAATTAGTGTTCTCCATATTCTCATGATAAAGGTTTGTTGAAAATTTGATGATAAATACTCAAATGGTAAAAAGGTTATGCCAAGGACAGACACATACACACAAACAAGCGATTGCAAAACCTCATCTCCCGCTGCACGGGGAACGGGCTCATAAAATAAAAATAATTGGGAATACTTTATATGGCAAACCAAAAAAAAAAAAATCCTACTTGAGTAAATCAACACAATAAATGAACACCAATTAATTTGTCCCAAGGATTGACACCTGTCTTCAGTCCCTGGGCAGATAAGGTCAGGAATGGGAGCATGCACCGGTGCAGCAAGTCACCACGTCCACTTTCCAATGGTACTCCAGGGGCCTCCATCTGGCCATCCCCAAGGCAGATAGCCGGCCCATCCCCATCTCCTCGAGATATCACTCAACCTGCTGCAACCATGAAGCAAGTGGTTGGACCGTTGGCCTCCTCCACTCACCAGGCTCTCTCACCAAGAGAATCTGGTGAACAGGATCAGCATCATGAAAACGAACCACATGTCCAAACAGCTGCAGTTGATGCTCATACACTATACAGGTAACAAATCTCATCTGAGTTTCTCGCAGCAAACGCTCGTTGGACAAAAGGTCCGATCAGCAATAGCTAAGGATTCTCCGAAGAGACCTGGTACCAAAGTAGTTGTCTTTGTCTCAAATCTCTGGTCAGAGTCCAGATATCATATCCATAGAGCAAGACTGGAAGCACCAAGAACCAAAAGACTCGCACTTTCATCCTCCTCCAGAGGTACCAACAATGCCACAACTCCATGGTCCAGTGAATCCATGACTCCCCGGGACCGACCGAGATGTCTATTGACTTCTAGCTCACATGTGGAGACATGAATAGCACTGGCAAGGAAAGTGAATCTCTCTGTGAACTCAACATCCTTGCCACAAACAGGTACAGATGGGATGGCAGCATCCAAGATGTCATTGAAAGCCTGGATCTCAGTCTTCACCCAGGAGACTTTAATTCACAGTGGGTCAGACTCCTCATTCAACACCATGAGGGCCCCCATAAAGATATCCAGTCTCTGGAGAGATGACTGCATCATCTGGGAAATCAAGATCAGAGATCTTCACATTCCCAAATGAAACACCACAGCATGATCTCTCCAACATTCTCCCCAGAATCCAGTCCATACAAGTGTTGAAAAGTGTTGGCACCAGTACACACCCATGTCAAACTCCAGTATCAACTGAAAATAAGTCACAGATGGAACCACCACACCTTATAGCACTCTCAAAACCATATTTTAGTTCAGGTATCAGTTCGATCAGCTTTGGTGGCACCCCACGAAGACTGAGGATCCTCCAGAGTGCATCCCAATTCACACTATTGAACGCTTTGCAGAGATCAACATAGGCTGAGAGCAGCATGTGCTAATTCCCAAGCCTGCATTCGGTGATGACCCGAAGAGCAAGGACACGGTCAATCGTTGACCTCTGTTATGAAGCTAGACTGTTTTTGGCACTGGTGCTCAAGCAGATGGTGACGAACCCTTCGAATCTAATTATCCGAGCAAAGACCTTGCGCGGCACTGAGAGCAGCATCACTCCTCAGTAGTTGTTGCAGTCCTGGCAATCACCCTTCCCTTTCCAGAGAGGGACAACAAGGCCCATCTTCTAATCAGCTGGGGTGACGCCTTTGCTCCAAGCAAAGCATAAAACTGCATGCAACACCACCAGTGCAGCATTTCCACCAGACCTGAGAAATTCAGCATGGATACCACAGATCCCAGGAGCTTTGTCCCCTTTCAACTGATTCATGCAACCCGTGTTTTCACAAATTAAGGTGGATCACAGTTGAATGGAGGGTCAGCAATAAGGATAGTAACACCACTGACATCCAACTCAACAGCTGGTGGGTCAGCCTGGTAAAGCTGTTCAAAGTAACTGGCCCAGCAGACCAACACTTCAGACGCTTCTGACAAGAGCTCACCACTCTCCGCTATAACTGCAGTACACCGAGGGACAGGCTTGGAGGACAGCAATGCACAGATTCCTATACAAGTGGGACAATAATCACTTGACCACAGGTGATGCTCCACCCCTTCACAGATTCCTCACACATAGGCCTCCTCGTCCTCCATTAGCGCACGTACAGTTTTACGACTTAGCTCCCTGAGCAGTTCAGTTTTGCCTTTAAGCCTAGCCCAGCGACTCTGGTCAATGGTATTCAGTGTCCCTTGGGAGACAAAGTTCTTCTTCACCTGATGGTGGGTTCCAAGACACCCAATGCCCACTGTCAACATCGAGGATAGTAGTCTTGAAGGTACTCCACAACTTTTCAGGATCCCCTGAAACAACCAGATCCCTAAAGACCCCCCACTCAACTTGTTCACAAATGCCCCAGCTACCCTTTTATGCTTGAGCTTGCCAAAATCCAGCCACGGATGGGATGGTACCATTCTCTGGGATTTGAGTCACAGCTTCAGAGTTGCTACAAGAAGCCTGTGATCAGTACTGAGAAACTGAGCACTCTGGCAGACTCTGCAGTTCCGGTTTAACCTACAGTGACCATCAAGGAGAACATGATCAATCTCCTTTGCCACACCACCAGCATTGGAATACCAAGTCAAGTGATGTGACTGTGCATGCTGAAACCATAAACCAGCCACCATAAGTCCACAACCTCTTGTGGTCAAGGAACTTCATGCTATTCTGGTTCCTGGTTCCAGACCCATGGGAATCAACATGTTTTATAGCCATCCCCATCAGTACCAGTCGATGCATTGAAATTCCCCAAGCCTAGAAAAGTATCTCGCCTGGGGAAGTAATCAACTGCCAGCTTGAGTGTGACATAGAATGTCTCTTTTTCAGTGAGATCACTCACCTCAGTCAGAGCATATACAGAGACCAAGAAAATGATACCAAGAGAGTGACCAATCCTCAGTCTCATCAAAGGCTCATTGACTGGTGTTGCCTTGACTACCATAAGTCAGCTTCTTGAACACGGCTACAGCAATTCCCTGGGAATGGTAACCATCAGAGCAACCAGACCAGTTGGAGGTGTAGCCACTTACCATGAGCTCACTTTTCATGTATGTTGTGGAATGAAGTGTCTTACAGTATCCGGAGTGCAAATCCTGCTTTTAACCTCCTCGAAACGGCTAACAACTGCAGAAGGATGTCCTTGGACAGTTGGGCATGTCAGTTAAGGATGGCTGTTGGCTCACTTGGAGCTCATTTGCCCCATGCCAGGTTTTCTTTTCAGTCCTGCTGGGTGTCCAAATCTATGCACTCTCCTCCTCCTCCTCCTCCTCACCAAGAAGCGTGGTGGGGGAGTCGGTTTAGTCGCCAACAAGCCGACCATGGAACGGGTAGTACAAATTTACATGGTACTTGTAAGCAAGTCACAAATCTGACCGAACTTGATTCTTGGGTCCCTGATATTATTAAAGGTACAAAAACTTCCAGAGCAATGGACTTGGAAGTGAGACTGTTTGTCAGGAAGGCAGCAAGTCCGTTGCTGTTTTTCCACCACTGTCGTTCCTGGGAATATCATCTCCACCTTGCCTAAACAATGCAAACACTGCTACTCCAGAACTTGTTTTGGCAGAAAGCATGAGACTAGCGTGAAGAACAATAAATATGGGGAATTAAATAATTATACATATGCCAGAGAAATACAAAATAGTGCATATTTCAATCATTATTTTTTTCTAATATTTGAACAATTTCATTAAACCATCCATGAACAGCAAGGATGCCTAACGTAGCATCAAATAGATGTTCATCAAATCAAAGTAGCAGATACCCGTCTACGACGGATCACAATGCTCTGTTACGGTCGTTTCTTTGGATGTGTTGCGCCGCATTCAACAGCTCAGTTCATATTGGTGGCGTGTCTGGGTGCCCATGGTAGCGTTTGAGACCGGTCGCTTTAGATTGTTGCCCTTGACACATAGTGCCGGACGAGTAACACGAACAATTTGACATATTCCTCGTTTCTATATTACCTCCATCAACAGATTAATAACATGGCAGGATAAAAGTCGTAAATGCCGAGTTGAACAAACGTCCTGAACTCATGGACTTAGTTAAGTAAAGTACGTCGTCTGGGACCTGGCCATCGGTTTGCCGCCGAACGCTGTTGAGTGTGACGTCATCGATTCCCTCTGAAAATTCTATCTATATTCAAGTTGTTTGAATCCGCTATCACCTGCGTAAATACATGGAACACATAATGTGAAGATTTCGGAAGTATGAACAGAATATGTTCGGAGAAAAGTGTTAGAAGTTCCAGGTTTACGCCCATTATATTATGATTATGATTATATTAATATTATGATTATGATATTCGATTTTTTGAATCCTATATCACCTGCGTAAATACATGGAACACATAATGTGAAGATTTCGGAAGTATGAACAGAAAATGTTCGGAGAAAAGTGTGTTAGAAGTTCCAGGTTTACGCCCATTATATTATGTGATTCTCTAATTTTGAGCAGAAATCCACAAGTTGGCCAATGAAGGTGTTAGGTTGCAGAAGCAGTCAACAAACCATACCCTTCAGCTATAATTTGGAAATGTTGAAATGAATGAATGTCCCAAGCAATGAAAAGTTTTATGCCTTTGCACTGATGTCCCTTTTGTGGGTGTTTGATTCTGTCCTCCATCAATTTGCCTGTTATACAATGAGTCAAGGCAATGCTGAAGTAACAAGTGCATCAATTTATGTCAGGTGACTAAAAGGACACAACTCGACAACCCTGGACAGAACTGTTTAGCACCACCTCATGACTGTCGATTCACTCTGCAATTAGTATGCCGTTAAATTATGCTTGGGAAACTGGACTTGAAGATCCTTTAAGTGTTAACAAAAATAATGGTTGAAGAGAGAATACAACACCACAAAATGGCAGGTTAGAACTGCATAAAAAACAACCCTTTTACACTAATCAACTTGAGGAAAAAAAGAAAAAAAAAAGTCAGGTTTTGAGGTGCGCTTTTCCCAGACTGCACTTGGTTGTTGTTGTGATGACTGCAAACTCCATCTCCAAGACATAATTCGACACAAAAAGAAACATGAATTCTGAGTTGAAAGCATGCTTCAAAGGACACACTGGCTGCCAATCTGGAGATAGTGGCATAATGTCCATTCAATTAATGTTATGCAAACATGGTTCATCACAAGCATACTAAACATATGTATATATTTAGTATTGGGGGATCCTTCACCTTTAAAACCTCCATCTTAAGTCCGCTGTCAGATGTTGATCCATCGGGAAGCTGAAGGGCCTGCAGGAAGGCTTGAGAAAACTGTGTAAGTATAGGCAACAACAGTTCCCGAGCTGCACCCTGAACGAGAGATATCCGTATGGTGTTGTGATATATATATATATATATATATATATTTTTTTTTTTATTTTTTTATTTTTTTTTTTAAACTTCATTTTATTGTTAAACAGTAAATGGCAATCATATGTCTAAAACTAATTTTAAAAAGGAAAATATTCATCAATAAAGAACACCATGCAAGCCAAGAGTATTGTGTCTCAGAGCACATCATCCTTGAGATGTGGATGCAAAAGGTGCTGTCCACTCTACATTTGAGCAGGGACCAGAATGATCCAAGGGCATGACGAGGAGTAGGCATTTGTGTGCCAATACGCTGGCCAAATTACCTGCTTGGGGTTATAAAACACTGCTGTTTGCACGAAGAAGTTGCAAGGATGTGAATATGACCTACGTACCAATCAGCTTTTTTATCTGTCACTCCATTTCCAAGGAATTTTTAAAATACACCCCCCACCCCCACCCCACAACCACCAACATAAAGTAAATAAAGGGAAAGAGGGGGGAGGGGTTAAAAAGGTATTTTCCTTTTGACCATGAACCAAACCTCAGCAAAGATATTCATCCTTTTCTATGTCATATCTAGCAAATGTCCACAAGTTTAAGAGTTGTGGGTGAGTTTACTGATGCCATTGTAACAGTTATGTTTCGAACAAGTTCAACTCTTAAAGCATTAATTGAATTGGATAAATTGCAAACAAACAATGACAAAAATATGGAAGAGATCACGAATGAATTCACAAAATGGAGAGTACGTGCAATGAAGCAACCACAGAGAGGGTTATGAAAGACAAACGCATTGTGTGGAGTAATAACTGAAAGTAAGTGCAACAAAATGGACAAACCAAGATAGATTGGATCAAACAAGACTTTTGATATAGAAAAAAACCATGCTGACAAATTTAATACCTTCTCCATCTCCTCCATGGCATGGATGAGGTTTGCACACGTGGTAAATATTTCCACCGCTCTGGCTCGTGTGCGAATGCCGTAAACCTGCCAAGAATAGAGCTGACATTGAAATCACAAAATAACATTTGAGACAACGAGATTATGGAAGAAAAACGAAACACTAAAACGGTTGGAGGAAAAAAAATAAAAATAAAAATAAATTCAGGTGGCGTTTGGAAAGCTCACCTCGGCCATTGTGAATATGCGATACATTTCCGGTAAGATGACAGGTGCCACGTATGGCATTTGGGTGTCTGTGACCTCACGTGTGAACTCTGCAGGAACATGGTGTGTTAAGCTTTTGAGATTACCAAAATGACATTCATTATTACATCTCTGAGTACATGAGAGAGAAAAAAAAAATCGAGAACGGCACTCGGTAGAGTGCATACCTCCCCCAAGCTGAACCGTTTACGGTTTGTATCCCACCGACAGGCCGGATCTGCATCCGGACCTGAACCAAAATCTAATCAGCTTGTTCTCGTCACCTACTCAACTCATCCACCAAGTTTTGTCATAACTCGTCGACAACGTTTTGAAATATCGTGATATATATATATATATATATATATATATATATATATATATATATATATATATATATATATATATATATATATATATATATATATATATAAAAATATATATATATATATATATATATATATATATATAAAAATATATAATTTTTGACCAAATCTCTCAATGGTGAAGAATCATTTAATGGATTCAAAATTCCAGTACCTGGATCCAGATCTGAATTTTCACCGAAATCTAATTAATTCGTCCTTGTCACACACCCAACCTGTCCACCAAGTTGCATCCAAAAATCCATGCATAACTTTTTGAGATATCCTGCTCACAGCCGAACAGCTATAGTGAAAACATAACCTCCATCCACCTTCGATGGTGGAGGTAATAATCGTTTGATCAACTAAGTTTTATTTAAGAGCCTGAAACAAGTAATCAGCAGAGCTATATTAAGCCCTAAGTTGCAAAAAATATCAGCGGGTTGTTACCGGTGAGAACGCGCATCGCTCCATGGACACCATCGACGTCCCCACCAGTGAGAAGGTCCATGAGCAGGCCGAAGAGCTGTGGCCAGGCATCAGGCCAGTCCCAGTGTGCCACAGCGGAGACAGCATAGGCCACACTGGAACGCACCTTGCTGAGGGACTCGCGGAGGCCAGCCGGTATTAGTTGCCGAATGGCAACCTTTGCCTGGAAGGTGCACAAAATCAAGCTGCAATTTGCAGCAGACCGCCTGCACTAAACTTCAGATGAACAAATCTCATCAAAAAATAAAAATCCGATGGCATCTATTCTGATTAAAATCAAAGATCAATTACATCAATAATTTTTTTGGCAGACATACAGACCAGTGCAGAAGTAGTAAATGGCAATTGAAAGCAGTAATTGTAAACACCAGAGACTCTCAACTCACAGCTTCAGTGGTTTCTGGTGGTCTGAACTTTTCTGACTGTGCGCACCAGTGAGTTTCCACATACTGTTTCAGTATGACCGATGCCAGCTGGAAACAATTGTGCAGAACAAAATATATAATTATGTTTTATTGTGAACCATCATAAGTGTCAGTGACATGCAAATGTTCATTTTCTCAGGAATACAGGAATCCTCGATGTGAAAGCACAAAAAGCACAATCGACTCAAGGATTTGTCATAATACAATGAAGGCTCAGAGTTAAACCTTTCAGCCAGAGTGGTCTTCATCAGGCGGTGTGCACTCAAATCTTAAAAGCCCTCCCAGAAGAGAGAGTTGAATGTTAGGTGCCTCGAAAAAAAAAAACCCAGAAAATGTTCTCATCAATGCACTATCAAGGCACAGATGTCAGCAGGAAAAATGCAGTGGACCAGTTGGTGTTTGATGAACTTCAAAGAGGATCGTGCTAGAGCCGTGTTGCTCCACCAATCTGCTTTATTTGACTTTGAACTTTGCGGGTTGGATGAGGAACCAAGGTGTAATTACCTCCACCACCAAAAGTGGATGGGGGTTATGTTTTTGCCCCTGTCTGTTTGTTTGTCTGTCTGTCTATCTATCTGTCTATGAGCAGGATATCTCAAAAAAATTATTGATGGATTTGGACGAAACTTTGCACACAGATCGGGTGGGTATGACAAAGACGAATTGATTCGATTTTGGTGAAGATCCGGATCCGGATATGAAAATAATGCTGCAGTTCTGTGAAACCGCATGCAACAAAAAAAAAATGTTGCAGTTTGGAGTTTGCGCACCCATTCTCCAATCAAATATGCGTGCCAATTCCCAATCGTCACCTCACCTCAGACTACACTCCGCTCACCAAACCTCACCACATTCACCACAACTGCTTCATGTAACTGGGACAAATATCCCTGCCACAACCAACACCAACTTTTATTCACCCATTTCACTACGAACACCACACATGGCACTCACCCCACATCTCACAATGGATGCAATGTGGCAATGATCACTCGCTACAAACGCCACATTGCCACAATGTCTCACTACGAATGTCACAAGAGTGCCCTGCTCTATAACCGTCGCAACTGCCCCATGGTCACGCAACCGCACTGAAGCATCAAAGGACATGGGAGGGGGGGGTGCGGGTCGAGATGTTTTAAGGCACAACGCGAGGCGTGAACATGCATTGCAACTTGTGAAGGGACCTACAGGTAGCAGAGGGATTTCACTACAATTCCATGTTAGAAAGAAGAGCAGCACACATTCAGGGCTGGAGCACGCATCCGAAGACCACGGCCCCATGTAAAGCTCAGAGCTCCGAACCGTGTCAAGGTTAGCGAGTAACTGGCCCATTTCCGGCTCCAAGGCATGGCAGGGCGTGGCTCCGGCAGCTGTGGTCCAATACAGGAGCGGGACTGTGCCTACAGCTCGTCTTGATCCAGTTCTCGGCCCCTCCCTTCGTCCAGCCCCATAAAAAGGGCAGAGCAGAGCCAGTTCTCTCTCTTCGCCCTCCACTCTTCTTGCTCAGTCAGCCTGCTCATGGGTCAGTCAGTCAGCCTGCTCACCTGCTCGAGTTCATCCAGGTCGCCCTGCTCATTGTCGCTGCTGCTGCTCGCCTTCGTGTTGGGGGCTGTTGGTGCTGTTGCCGAAGGAACGCGGAGCCAGACGGGATCGGCAAGCAGTCAGTCAGTGAGCTGGCTGGCATGGAGCGAAAGGCGGCGTGAGTCCCCATGACCAAGTGGTGGGGAGAGGGGTGTAAATCGCACACGACTGCCATGAGGTGGAGCCGCTCCGTTTGAGCAATCCTCAATAGGTAGTTCAGACATTTACACTTGCAGATATTTACACAAATATGATAGGCACTTTCTTCTTCCATCTTTCTTTATCTCTATCTCGTCTACTGTGGACGCATAAAAGAACATCAACGCAGGCGAAGCCTGACTTCTTTTATGGGCAGAACCTGAAGGAGTGAACAAACTGACTCGCATTTACATTTTCTTCTTGCACGACACCACACCCCCACCCCCTTTCCACATTGCCCAACACCACACCTCCCACTCCCAAATCTTAGACACAACCAGTATTCCTCCCACCTTCCTCTCCCTAAGCGTTTTGGATTGCGTTGGTCTGCCAACTGCACCATGTATTGAGGGGTCGTTACCCTTACCTGCTTTCTTTCTCTCTGGGCTATATGTAACCTTCGTGTGTGTGTGTGTGTGTGTGTGTGTGTGTGTGTGTGTGTGTGTGTGTGTGTGTGTGTGTGTGTGTGTGTGTGTGTGTGTGTGTGTGTGTGTGTGTGTGTGTGTGTGTGTGTGTGTGTGTGTGTGTGTGTGTGTGTGTGTGTGTGTGTGTGCACGCCTGTCCTAGCATAAATCTAGATTGTAGAAGACATAACAGGATAACTCTGCTCTGTGTCTGCTTTTGTAAGATTGCTTGTCTTTTCCCGCACTACATGGATTCCTTGCTTTCCCTGCTGTACATACGAATAAATCCCATTCACTGTGCCACATACCTTTCCTTGCATTCTGGTTGTAAATAAAAGCACTGTGTAGAAATGTTCCCAGCTCGTTTTCATGTTTTCCTTCATTGGTCCAGCATGGCCTGCACCCTAGCTTAGCCGGGACGTTATTCCCCAAAGATTCACTTTGTTGCTGGTACATACCTGGCAGTTCCGCTCGGCTGCACCTGATCCGGTAAGTAATCTGGTTACACAGGTACGTACTGAGGGCGCGTTCCCTGGTAAGGTCATGTGACCCTTAGGTAAATGGTTTGTTAAAAGGAGGACCCAAAGTCACATGGTCGAGTTATTGGCATTCCCAGTCGATTAGCGATCCGCCGCGTCACGAAGTTATTCAAGTGCGACGGCCTGCGATTCCGGTGCGTCCAGCGAGTAACCCAAGGCAGTCCATCCCTCGTGGTTCCTCCCTACGACACCAGACCGCTACAATGACGACAATATTTTTGTGATTCTTCACCATTGAGATATAGGGCCAAAAAACGATACGTCACATGATATCTCTAGACATTGTGGAGAATTTAAATACCTGGTGTTGGCTAAATGGCGAGAGTGGTGGACTTGGGATCCTAGGGTTCTGGTTTCAAATCCCGCTTAGATGTTGAATAAATACCAGGTGGGGTTGACTCAGCCCGTCATTCTTCCGAGGTTGGCAAAATGAGTACCAGCTTGCTGGTATCCTGCGTCGGAGTGGCGACCTCTCCAGGATTGGGCCCAAAAGCCCAGGAGACTGCTTCGGCAGCACCAACACTCTGCACAGAGTATGTTCCCAATGGATTGATGGATGTGGGGAAGTTATGACAAAACTAGGTGGATGGGTTGGTTAGGTCACAAGAACAAGTTGATCAGAATTTGGTTAAGGTCCGGTTTCAGATCCGCCTATCAGTGGGATACAACATGTAAACTGTTCAGCCTGGCAGAGTTACACGCTCCACTGAGTGCCATTCTAAGTCAATGATGAAAATGTAGAGACAACCAATTAGACAACGTAGAGTGGCCTGCATGAAACACCAAACACTGGAATGAAGGTGTTGGGGACACATGAAGAGGTAGCATTGAAGTTGGAGAATATGTTGATTAATCCTGTGAACATTAAAGCAATAAAATGAATAATGGGGCATCATAACACTGGTCAACAATTTTTTACTTTCTGAAAGTTGTCTAGATTTCTACAAGTGAATTAGGGTATTCTGGCACTGCTGAATCAGGAAATGGCATCCGTTTCTCTCCATCAGGTCAGGTTTTTGTGCTAAGTTGATTTGAAAAAATCAGATCTTGTGACAAAATCAATTACATTTTTGTGGCATTATCAGCTGATTTTTGTCAACACATATCATCCTAAACATGTTTTTAAGAAAAAAAAATGTTTTGCCAACAACATTTATTGATTACATGATAGAAACATTGATTACTGTCATCTGAATGGTGGGCATTGATAAAGGTAAGTACAAGTAAATTGCATGTTGCGTCACCACTGTTCAAACTTCAGGGCTTGAACTTCCGTTTCTTCGAACTCCTGGAATGTTCAGCGGCAGGGAGGTCTCTCTTCAGATTCCAACAGTAGTCAGCCATCATGACTGCGTCCCAGCGACCCTGATACCTGGTCTCCATCTCCTTCATGTCCTGATGGAATCTCTCCCCCTGCTCGTCACTCATTGAACCCAGGTTCTCAGGAAACCGGTTCATATGTGAAAATAGGTAGTGCATCTTGATGCTCATGTTGCAGCCCAGGTTTCTGAAAGCAGTCAGCATGTTGTTGACAAGTTCTGCGTAGTTTCTGGCCTTATTGTTGCCAAGAAAGTTCTTCACTACCAAAACAAATGTCTTCCACGCTTCCAGTTCCACTTCGTTCATTGAGTTTTTGAACTCTGGATCTCTGATGAGCTGACGGATCTGAGAACCATCAAAGATGCCAGCTTTCAACTTCTCCATGGTCAATCCTGGAAAAGCCTGGCACAAGTAAGTGAAGCAGTCACCATCTTTGTCCAGAGCCTTGGTGAACTGCTTGATTAAGCCGAGCTTGATGTGCAGCGGTGGGAAGAGTATTCTGTCTCTGTCCACCAGAGGGTCGTTGATGACGTTCCTTTCTTTGCATGGCACCAATTCCTCCCGCACAGGCCAGTCCTTCTTCGTGTAATGCTGAGCACGGTCCCTACTATCCCACATGCACAGAAAACATGGGTACTTGGTGAAGCCAGACTGTTGTCCCAACAAAAAGTTCACCATCTTCAGGTCAACACAAATAAACCACTTATGCTGATCATAACCAATTTTCTCCAGCAGGTACTTCACCGCTTCATACTTCTCCTTCAGTGTAGTCGAGTGAGCGATGGGTACAGAGGCAAACTGGTTGCCGTTGTGTAGCAGAACACATTTCAGTGATCGCTTGCTGCTGTCAATGAACAGTCTTCAATCTTTGGGTTCGTACTGTGGCACTCCAAGCTTGAGCAGAAGCTGCGCAATATCAGCACAGTACACCAAGTCCTTCTCTTCAGAGAAAAAACGGAGGTACTCTTGATGCCTGTTGCGGAAGAAGCTGATGCGAGCACTGTCAGAGAGACATTATAATGTATTTGCTTTTTATGGATGTGGTGCATCCTTATAAATCACTCCAGCCACAAATTCTGAGTCGAGGCTCCTGCTAGATTTGTGAGCAACAAATGTGAGATGTTTGAGAACAAACAACTGCACAAGGAACTGTCCAATCGGACACAAAGCATATGAGAAGTGGGCTCTTACACCTGCTGCAACATCAGTCAACCGACAGTGGCCTACAAAAGTATTCACGCACTACCAATAATGCTACATTTAGATGAATTACAAATTATGTGGAAAAATTATCCAAATGAACTTTTTTTATTTATCACTGAAGAGATCAAACACAACATTATTAATTGAAGGAGGGTACATATCAGGAACACCTGCAAAAAACATGTACAAATTAAAATTCACTGGTTGTAAAAGTATTCAGCCCCTGAGGTCAGTAGTTGGTGGAAGCACCTTTTACAGCAATAACTGCTATGAGTATTTCTGGGTAGGTCTCTACCAGCTTTGCACAGTGAGATGATGAAATCATTGTCTATTTGTCACGTGAAAATTGCTATAGTTCTGCCAAATTTGATGGGGATCGTCGATGGACTACAATCTTCAAGTCTCACCATAAATGTTCAATTGGGTTCAAGTCAGGACTTTGACTGGGCCACTTATGTTCTTCTTGTTCAGACACTCCAGTGTAGCTTTAGCTTTGTTCTTCGGATCATTGTTCTGCTGAAATGTGAATCTCCGACCCAGTTTCAGATTCATGGCAGACTCAAGCAGGTTTTCATCAAGGATTCTCCTCTACTTTACACCGTCCATTGTCCCTTCTATCCTGACAAGCTTGCCCGTCCCTGCTGATGAAAGGCAGCCCCATAACATGATGCTGCCACCACCATGCTTGACAGTTGGGATCGGTGTTGACTGGGTGATGTGGTGTTCGGCTTGCACCAGACGTAACAATTTGAATAGTGACCAAATAGTTCAATTTTTGTCTCGTATGACCATAAAACTTTTCGCCACACGTCTGCGGTATCATTAAGATCCTTTTTCACAAACTCCATATGAGCTCTTTGAAGAGTCTTTTCAGAAATGGTTTCTTTCTTGCCACCTCTACACTGAGGCCAGCTTTGTGAAGGGAACGGGATATTGTCGATTGACGAACACTGATCCTCATTTTGGATCTAGAGCCTTGCAGATCTTTCAAAGTCATTGTTGAATTTACAGTGACATCACGAACCAGTTTCCTGCTTGCCCAGCTGCTGGATTTGGATGGGCAACCTGATCTGGGTCGAGTCTGGGTGGTATGATACGTTCTTATTTATGTCTTCTTTGTCCATAATTACTTTGTCCATGAGATAGAAAATAATTACCAACTTACCTTGTGCAATTTTTTACAAATAATTTTATGAAGTCCATCCATATTCTACAAGATGTTCCACCTTCCACAAATAAGAACAAATTCCACAAAGAAAACTATAACTTTTATTGGACCTCAATTTTGGAATTCATTAGACTGGAATCTTCAGTCAACTTCTGGCTTCCATACATTTATACACATACTTAAAGGGATAATCAGTGACTTTGAAATCTTTGAACCCTCTCCTGAATGGTGCTTCTCCACCACTTTATGTCTGACCTCTTTGGAAAGCTCCTTGGTCTTCATGATTACCTTGTTGGTTGACCAAGTGAGTTGCATCTTAAAACTGCTTTCATAAGTGGGGGAGCTTAATTTTCAAAGTTAAACCACTGATTACATACACGTGAAACCTATTACACTTATTTCGAAACATTTAAAACAAATAATTTGCTGCTGAAGTAATTTTGGGTTAATTACGCAAAGGGTTTGAATACTTATGGAACTGAGAATCATCTTATTTTTCTCTGTGAATCTAACTTATTCACATTATATCTATATTTTTTTTTGACTTTATCACTTTGGAGTAGTTTGTGGAGATTCCATATATTAAGTTTAATTTGAAAGCATCATGAAATAAGCTCAGGTGGCATCAAAATGTGAAAACTTTGGAGGCCACTGTACATGGCTTTAGAAGCCTTTTTTTGGCAAGATCGTCAACCCACCCCCTGGAGAAAGGAATAAATCCAGACACATTATCAGTGCAGACTGAATTCCCAGCAGAAAGTGAACGGACATATGCATGCTGTCCATCCATACTCACATACATAGACTCGGGGGATGCCACCAATAGGACAATTTCAGTAAAGAACAAATTGACGTGAAAACTCATACCGACAGGACAACAATCGATAAAAATAAGTTTTGCAAGAATTCAGCAGAATGGGGACCGTGACGTCGACCGATATGCCTCCACCCACATTATATTTATTACATCATTATACATACTTATACCAAGTTTGATTTTAATCCCTTCATCTGTTCTCAAGTCGCAAAATAAAGTGAGCTACACGTGTATGCCATCATGTACTGTGCTTGTGCCAAGTTTGAACAAAACCGGACCATGCATCGGGTCTGAGAAATGGTTGGGGACACATTTAAGTAACAAAATGGCCACCAGTTGGCCAAGTTGGATCTGATCTCGAAAAAAAATGACGACCATATGTAAGCCATCATTCATTATCTGTGTGCCAAGTATGAACAACATCGGTGAATGCATGTCTGAGAAATGCTTGAGGATGTGTTAAACACCGGGTTTTTTTTAGAACTAAAATGGCCACCAGTCGGCCATCTTTGATCGCATTGCGAAATAAAATGATGTGCATATGTATTCCACCATGTGATGTCTTTGTGCCAAGTATGAATAAAATTGGTCCATACACGTCTGAGATATGGTTGCAGACGCACGCACGCACGGACACGAAAATAAAGACCAAATCCATAAGCACCTGTTTCGGACTAACTCCAACAGAGGCTAAAAAATAAAAGGCAGACAAACCTGAGGAATAAAAAAGGGAACATCACCATGATGAACGATGTATGACATATGGCAGCCATGCTGAATACTTTTTACCTCCGTCACTGAAGGTGAATCAGGTTATGTTTTCACCCCTTTCTGTCTGTTTGTCTGTGTACAGGATATCTCAAAAAGTTGCGTACGGATTTAGACGAAACTCGGCGGACAGGTTGGGTGTGTTGCAAGGACGAATTGATTCGATTTTGGTGAAGATCCAAATCCAGATCCGGATACGAGATTTATTTAATTTTTAAAGTGCTTCACCATTGAGAGACAGGGCCAAAAACGATATAGTTCTGCATAGCATGATATTTCAAAAATGTAATGGACCGGATATGTTCTCGTGGATCAGGCATTACGTGGCAGAGGTATGCGCTCTACCGAGTGCCCTTCTACTTTGCTTTGTTTTACTGTAATATCTGAAAAGGAACAGAAAGGAGGTTACTTTAAAAGGCTAAAGTAATACAATAAGAGTTTAGGTCGACATGCATTGCCAATCTCCACATGCTTTCATCTTCTAGGATCTATGAGAACTGCTTCAAGTTCATCATCTTATGTCTGTAGTACCTCACTGCTGGTCTGCATCATTTCTGCTTCAGCCACTGGGGCTGAAAATGCAGTGCTCCCCATAAATCATGGCAGGAATTTAGGATTTGGTCAAGGCATCAGCATACAGTCCTACTATTTTCAAACATCAATCCAAACCAAAATGCACCCCCACTTCCACCCCTCTCACCCACTGATGAAACAATCTTATCAGTGAAGCACCAGGAAAAAAAAAATACACACGGCTTTGAACAGAAAAGAATATCACGATAAATATACATTATACAGTACAGTGTATGTAATAAAAATAAAAACCTCAGTGCCCCTTCCCAAGGCAAAGCACTAAAAACGAGCATCATCAATTACTTCCACATTTTACAATTTTTGGCAAGTGTGTATTGCACTTGGCATAGGATTATGCAAGAGCAACAATTATACTGATAATGGATAGAGATGAGAAGGAAAGCAAAAGAGAGAGGGAAGAGACTACTGAGTAAAAAAAAAAAAACCACAAGAAGTTTTAGCCTCTCATAAACTTTTTTCAAAAAGACTGACTAAAACTCGAATAGAGTAGGGTACAAATTCAAATGAATTAAGATACCAATTTGTCATACATCTGAGTGACTGCAATCTCTTCCCAGAGCACATCCAATGGTAATCTTGGTGTTGAGGGTGATTGCCATCAGTCATTACACTCTTAACTTTTTTCAACATTCTCTGTGTACAAATTTCTTCCAAACAAATTTGCTGACGAAGTAAATACCCTTCCCTGCCTGGGTCATCAATTTCTGTGCCTTTAAAAGACAAACAAAAATAATGACACTTTCCACTACTGTTATGTATTAGAGTTTCATAATTGTCAGATATACTCTGAAAGATTTATTGATCGAGGGGATTCAAAAGCATCCGTTAATAAATCAAGAACCGTTGTTCAGGAACATGAGAGGTGTGAAAAATGGAATGAGGGAGTTAGTGTTATGGTATCACGTCACAGGCTTCAACGGATGTGAAGGTTTCAATGAAGGAGAGGTAATTTAAGTAACAAACAAGAAGCCGACACTCGAGGTCTTCTGCCTTTTGGGTCATATGAGGAATAGATATCTGCAATATAAAATCCAAATGTTCAACAGTTTTTGAAATATCCCGTACACACAAGTACACGGACAGATGATCGGTCGGTCGGTCAGTTGAACAGAGCTAATTTTAATGTCCACCGTCTCTGACCTTGTTGGAAGGGTGGGTGACAATGAGCGGTCAAAAAAAGAGGAAACATTAAAATTAATGCCACTTAAAGGAGAAATCACAAGGAATAAAACAATATCCAGAGTATGAGTGTGAACATGGGCGAGTCAGAGAATGTTTTGCCACAGTTTGATAATACAGTAAACCCTCCAATATCGCAGGGGGTTAGGTTCCTGGAAAATGCTAAAAAAGTTAAAGCCGTGATCGTGGAAACCAAGGGCCAATGGGAAGAGGGTGGTTCTGTTCCTGGACTAGGAGAAAATATCTTCGAAGATCGACAGTAGCCAGAAAAAAAAACACGTAAATACAAATATACATAATCAGACATACCTCTTGACTAGTATGGTGAGCATCACTGCAGATTGTGTCTCACATGGTAAAACTGCATAATCCACAAAGAACAACCGTCCGTCTGTCACCCAGACGATTGTTCTCGTGAATGCAAACCATTCAACCAGAAGGCAAGTGATGTGATTGGCGGGTAAATCGAAACATGTGAAGTGTGAGAAACACTCCCCCGATCTCCATTGGACATAGTCTGACACCAAAGCATCACATCCAACCCAGAGGCTTGGCCTGGCGACTCTGTCAACCAGATAAAGATTACATGGTCAACATCAAACATCAAACGGAGCCGCCTATCTGGATTTCAGGCTTGTTTGTCCTCATCAGGACGGCATACCGATAAATATTTAACCAATGATGATCACACATTCGTCGTTTATAAATCAGATCTTTGTCTCTTTGTGAATGGCATGCATGTCATTCACATGCATGCATGTGAATTTGTGTTTGTGTGGCATGCTATTTGTGAATGTCTTTCCAGCTGTGGAGGAACGCTGAGAAGGGTTTGAAATAGCAAAGGGTTTACTTTGGTGGCCTTTCTTGATTGCTTTTGCAGCTTTTTTGGCTGGAAGAGCATCGGAGGTGTCGAGATTTATATATATATATATATATATATATATATATATATATATATATATATATATATATATATATATATATATATACACCTGTATGTATAAAATTGAGCCAACTATGTAACAACTAATTATTTGCCCAATGTCATAACCTTTCTCTGCCTTTTGGTACAACTAACTTTGTCCATTGCTTCACATTTGGGCTTAATAAAAACAGTGTGCGAGAAATGACACAATGCTTGTAATAGGAGGTAATCGTTCAAGCATGGCACGCAAACGATGACAAATCACAGCAAAAAAACCCACGATTACTCAAAACAAAATCCCACGATAATGGAATCGGACCACAACAGGTTGCCCGTGGTAGAAACCCGCGATGGTAGAACCCCCGATATTGGAGGGTTTACTGTATCAACCAATTTCAGAAATTTGATCACAGATGGCATTGGCGTGGATGTTAAAATTCTCTGGAATCAACATGTATCCAGGATAGATAAGTAGAAATGACAGAAATTTGAGAGAATCCCCAAGACAGGAAAAAAAAAATAGAGAATCCTTGAGACAGGAAAATCTGATGTCATTAAGGAATGAAGTACAGTACGATATATATATATATATATATATATATATATATATATATATATATATATATATATATATATATATATGTTGTGTTCGTCTTTAGGCTGCTCCCATTAGGGGTCGCCACAGCGCATCATCCGTTATGATCCGCATACTGATTTGGCATAGGTTTTATGCCGGATGCCCTTCCTGACGCAACCCTGGTCGCCTCTTACGACACAGGGATAAGGATTGGGTTTCGCCATGATTCCGGGCTGCCCCACACCCTCTCAGAGCAAGGTCCATTGCGGAGCTCCCGTCCTCAAGCGATCCTCCAACCCAAGCCTCCGAGTAGCCGGATTACAGGCGCACGCCACTACGCCCGGTCAGTACGACATATAAATTGTTGCGAATTTGTGCCCGCCGGCGTGCGAACGGCCACGTAACTCGGATCGTGGCACGTCGCCCACCGGACGGACAATTCAGTCGTGACCCTCCGAGAACTATCGCCCGGAGCCAATCACGGGTGGGCCTTTCGACTTCACCACAATCGTGCCAATCGGTCACCCGCGTAGGATAGGGTTGTTCACCAAACTCGACCTACCTAAGTACCCACGCGGATGGTAAACCGGGCGATCGTACCTCGCCGCAGGTCGACTCCGGACACGAGCCGCTTGGGCGGCCCGTTCCGTACTATCGGGATAACCGAGCGGTGTTATCGTCGACCTCGACGGTTCAGATTATTTACCGGGCATTTTGCACCCACTACGAACCCTTTACTTGAAGCAGGATGGAGATTCAATTAGGAAAAGACGAAGCGAAACGGGAAAACAGTTCACACAATGCACATTTATTTCCCGGCACACGGAAAGCACGTATATTCAGCCATACAGTCAAAATGCACAGAAAGCAAGCAAAACAATAAAAGCAACAACGACGCAGAGTTAATAACGACTACACGCACACACGGCAACACTTATACAGCTTTACTTTACAGATTCCGCCAACACACATTTACACCAAAGCAAAGGAAAGAAGCCACCCTCATAGACAAGGGGGCAGACAGGCCTGTAGGCCAAATGTGCGCGTGACCTGGAGGAGCGGCCAGGTCCGCGAGACCGGGGGGGGGGGTCCTATCCGCGCCCTCGTGACGAGTTGGCGGGCGAGCCGCAAATGTGGCCGCGTGGCTGTGCCCCGACTCCATGCTCCTTGGCGGGTTTCGTTGGCACGACATTTGGAGTGGGGTGGGAACGGGGCCCCCTTTTGCACTATCTCAGCACGGGGGAAAGGGGGAATTGTTGATGCCCTGGGGGAGGGAGATGGCTGGCTGGCTTGGGTCCCGCGATGAGACGAGCGATTCTCCACACCGTAACCTCGTCGCCGACCGCCGTCCTTCTCGCCTCGGACCCGAGCTCCCTTGCTTGCAGTTCCACCGCGACTCTTCTCTGTTCGGCACTCTCCTCACCCGACCGACCCGATTCTCTTTTCCAAAACTCTCTCGGCGACCCCAGAACCCAACTCTCCTCATTCGCCTTGCGCTCGCCTTCTTATAGGCTGGCAGGAGCAGCTAATATGCAAATATTCGGATCAGAATGACCTCGGGGGCGGAGCCATGCTCGCCCATTGGTCGGAGGAAACGGGGGCGTGAATCTCCCCTGATCCTAGAATTTGCATATATATCGACTTCACACTCCCGCGCCTGGAGGCGGGGCCAAGTCGCCCCGCGCTCGCTAATTGGACGGAAGAAAAGTGGGCGTGTAGAGTTTTTGATCCGAATTTTCCCTCGGAAAGGCCGCTATTTGCGCTCGCGGCTCGGTGCGCTCGGCACCAAACGCCGAACGGGCCCGAGACAGCCCGACGTTCAGTGTTCACAGGTGGTGCGGTTGTTGGTCGTAGAAAGAGGGAGGTGAAGGTGGTGGAGGGTTTTCGGTGGTGGTTTGATGGTTATGGTGCCGTTTGGGAATGGCGGTGGTGCGATGATGTGGGAGCGTAGATGGTGGCGGTGGCGTGGTTGTTGTGTGATGGTGGTTGAGACGTGGTTGGTTCAAAATAAAGATAGAACAGAAAAACGCCTAACTCAAAGGATCGCAGCCCAGATGAATCACATAAATTCCCTCTATACAACGGGTTTGGGCTAACTACACATGTACTTAGAGATATCTCACCTACGGGTCCTGAATGGTGGTTTGTGAATTTCCACAGCCGTAACAATATATATATATATATATATATATATATATATATATATATATATATATATATATATATATATATATATATATATATATATATATATATATATATATATATATATATATATTGTTAAGGGGCTTTGCATCTGATTGAAATTTTGTATATTAATGTTGAACTGAGATATGCAAAGGTGTTCAAAATATGAAGAGGAACCGGACAGGTGTCACAAGTGCTTCCCACAATAACCCTGAGCTCCACATTAGCCAATTCATGCATGAGCTCCAGACAGACAAAAACAAGACCGTCAATGTTGAGTTGCAAAGGTTAACGCTCAACAGTAAAAATACATGATTATAAAAACTGGAGTTCATCGAACACCTTACCCAACGCTGTCTTGAGAAAAAAAACATATGAAGGGTGTTTCCAAATATTGCTTTGCATTTCTGAGTGCAATCTATATTTCGTACATGCCGCAGTTTTGTCTGAATCTCGATATTCCCCAACAGTGAGAGCATGAGCGGTAAATTTGATTAATGGTCAAGATGGCATCAAAGTTTGTACTAGTAAACCGGAGGAAGTGCGAACAAGGTGATTTAAGTTCAACAGTGTTCAAGTACAAAATTCAATGGAGATAAAATAAGTTTTAAAGGCTGTAAAAATATATATATATATTAAATTAATAATTTTTTGGGAAGTTTACCGACATTGATACACCGTCTTTTACACAACCTTATAAAACACATTAAATTAGTTATTCGTGCCTGTTGTTTGTGTCCTTTATGACATTCCTAAAAACATAAGTTTGTTGTTTGGAATGATTGTCAATTTTGTTTGACTGCCAATCAGGCAGACAGAATAAAACAATTACCTTACTCCTCTGTGCGCATGTGCACTCGGGACGAGATTCCGCACAATGTGTCAAATTCAGAGCCAAAGTACTGCTAAACTGCAGATTCGTGTTCCGATTCATGGTCAGTGTTCATCATATGAAATTAAGTAGTTCCTCGATCAGAGGCTGACATCTGGAGACAGACAAACAGACAGACAGTGAACCTGTTGCTAACCCCCCCCCCCCTTTTCGCTTCACGTTTGGAGTAATAAAAGAGTTGTGCAAATCATCTCGTCGATATCCAAATGGGAAGAGAAGTTGAAAGTGTTAAAGCAATCGTCAGAACCAAGAGAGAGGTTATGACAAGCCGGTAGGCGACGAGGGATTCGCCAGGATCGAAGCACTGGATACTATGCTTTTCATTCTGACCGATCCACCGACGAAGATTCATTGCCAAGACGTATTGGTTCACATACAATTGTTCCTCTGCCTGGCAAGATTTTTCCTATTGCGTATTTTGCCAACTGGCACTCCTCATAAAAAATGACGGTAAATAGACACCCTATTTTTGAAGGACTACCATTTGAAAAATAATCGGTTTGCTGGTTTGTGCTGGGAGCCTCACGTTGCAGACAGACAGACACACACACACACACACACACACACACACAGACACACAGACACACACACACACACACACACACACACACACACACACACACACACACACACACACACACACACACACACACACACACACACACACACACACACACACACACACAAAACCCGACAATAAGGGATATCTAGCATATATAGCGAATCCAACAATGTTATATTAATTATGTTCAAGCAATGTCCACAAAACCCGCTGGGCGACAGTATAGGTTGAGCAACAGTGTTCTCGCCTCAGAGTTGGATGATCCCGGGTTCAGTTCTCAGCAGAATCAGATGTGATTAATCATGCCATGTGGTGCAGTGCTCGAGTACACTGCATCATGAAACACAGTGACTTTCAGATAACATCAAAACAGCTTTTCTGTCTGCAATGTGGACATGAAAGATCCCATTGTATCTTTTCAACATTGGGCTTCTGCATTACCCTGACGACAACAGCACAACAATGAAACCAACAAAAATAGAAATAGAAACCAACTTCAAAGCTGTCATATGAAAAACAGCTTAAGAAAACAAGTTTGTTTCAGCTCTGTGGTGGCCTTATCCAAAGGGAAATAAAATCCATTTGATATCCAGTTTTTACTTTCTTTAAACAGCTGTTCCATCTGTACCCAACAGGATGGCTTTAAAAATAAAAATAAACTTGTAAAATGATTCTGAATGAAAATCTGCAATTGTGTTGCTCTCTCAGCTAGATGGCTCTGCTATGATCACGTTACCTACGTGATGCAGACATTTAACTGGGTGTCCCGTTCGCTCGCATTAGTTAGTGGAGTGGATCAACGGTGCATTTCGTGAAAACGAGGCGAGTTTTCGACGAGACCCTGAACCAATGGGATCTCACACTCTCACTATGTCTCTCCACAAGGACCGTCTGGAACTCCTCCTCCCCCCCCCTCCATTCCCACCTCCCATCATCTACTTTCTCAACAATCCTCTTGAAGAAGTCCTTTCATTCAAGCTTTTTGGTCTCACTATCTGTCATGATCTTTCCTGGGAAAGCCACATTTCCAACCTGGCCTCCAAAGCCAGTCGCCGACTGGGCATCCTCCGTCGTGCAAAGTCCTTCCTCGGCCCACCTGAGCTCCTGACCACATGCAAAGATTTCATCCGCAGCCTAATGGAGTACTGTTCTCCCCTCTGGGCTGTTGCTCCCGCCTCACACCTTTCTTGGCTTTACGCTGTGGAAATCAAGGCATTTCAGATCATTGGTATCTCCAAAAACAAGGCTGTCTTAGGGTCTCTCACTCGCTCCCTGCAGGCAGGTCAGTGGTCTTTGTTTTCTTCCGTCTCTTCTCCAGACTCCCCCCCCCCCACTCTGTCCATGATCTGTCACCCCCCCCACTCTGTCCATGATCTGTCACCCCCCTTATTTTCACAGGGCACTCAAGGTCTGCCAGCAATTCCCTTCTGGTGAAACAGGCAAAATAAAGAATCACTGCTCACCTTCACCCTTTCATTCCTCTTCTTTCCCACCTTTGGAACAAACTTTCACACTTTCTTCAATCCCACTCTTCCCTCCAGGTCTTCAAAACAGCTGTTCACCACCACCTCTTATCTTCCCCCATCCAAAACCATTATCTTTTCTACCCCCATTAATCCACCCAAAACTCACCTCCTTCAAATTCCCTGCTTGCCTTACTGAAAGTCCCTATAGTGTCCATCTTGTTTATCCTGTGTATCCCGCTCCATTCCTCTCCCTTCTACAGATCTCCTAATGTCTCTGTTCCCCACTGTTTTGTGCTTCCCTCTCCCGCATCACTTGTCTCCTGCTCCCTTTGTTATATGTTGTGTGTTAACTACCATAGAAGCCTCGACATTGTATACAAAATTATTTTTCCAAAACACCTGCCCAAACATTCAGGGGAACTGTATCAACAGCACAAGTACCCCTCAGTAATGATGCAACCAGCAAGCTAAATTCAGACTTTAATCCCAGTCCAATATAAATTTGCGAACAAAAACTCGCACAATCAACCAAATTTGCATATTTCGTTCAATTGGCATTTTATAATCCAACAGGGAAGATAATTAGACAAGTCTAATAGTGGCTTGGCAATAGACAACATCTCCACCCAAACCAAACTTATTAAATACACCGTTTCTTTTAGCAATATGTTAAGATCCAAAATCAGACCGTTTTCCTGACACTCAACCAAATTAATTGTCAATACGTACATACTCGAGTGTCTTTAGCCTTAGACACAAGAGGCCGCTTCCCACCACTCTTATGTGGCAGATTGAGGCTACGTCCCATGTCAATCGTTGATTGAAAGTAAACCTCTATGGGAGTGAGTAGGACTAGTTTAACGACAAAATAGAACTCATCACTCAGCAGCTTTAGAAATGTGTGAAGATAAAAGGAAAGTCATCCGTGAGGTGTTTCCATAAATTATTCACAGACAAAACAATGTTCAAGTCATATTACGAGATATAGAAAGTGTACACGATCTGTACATTTCACACTCTTCATTTCACCTGATGTTTTTCATTGCATCACCTGTATAAATAATTGTTTGTACTTTGCAGGGTTAGATCTCAACATTTTTGTTGTCACTGGCCAGCAGGACCGGCAAGATCAATACAACATTTGGCTGCAGAGGCGGCGGCATGTTTTGACGAGACTAGTCAAACAAAATTCAAGTTACAACACCAAAGCAAGAAATTAAGTTTAAAAATAAAATAAGTTTGTTGATCATCTCCCTTTTAAATCACTACAAATTAAAAAAAAAATTACTGTATTTGCATTTCCTTTTTTGAAACTGTGTAAAATGTTCAACTTTGTAAAAATGCTTTTAATCGTGCATATTTTTTCACTTTATATGCATTACTGGTGCATATATGTTGCAATGGACTGAAACATATTGGATGCCATCCTTTGGGACCAAGGACAGCTGTTCGATCGAACACCTGGGCACATAAATTTGTTTCAATAGTGAAGACTGTAGAGCCCATGCAAACACATTCGAGGATAGCAAACGTCGAAACCTGGTGTCAAGGAATTTAACCAAAATGGGTGGCATAATGGTTTGAGCATCCGTTCTGAATCTGGTTCGTCAACGATTCAAACTCAACCTGGCCAAGTCTTACCAAAGGAAAAAACAAAATAGAGGCAAAGCCCCTGTGCTCATCTGGTAGAACCAGTGAACCACTGTTAGGCGTGGATGACGCACAAAATATGTAAATTAGCCGATGGTTTGAACAAACTTGTGAAAGCACCATGCAGAGATGATTCCTACTAAGGTACTGTACATCTAAATTGGGTGAATACTTTTGGAGAAGTCAAAAGTAGCGATCCTGGGATCGTAATGACCTTTTATTGACCTCCTTAACATGCAATTTTTGAAGGGAATTGCAAGGCATCAGGAGGCCTTAGTCCTCAGAAGTTCAACAAAATTTGGTGAAAATAGGACTACAGGTATTCGTTTTAGCATCATGGGTAATGAAGGTTGTGATCAAGCTTCTTCAAAACCGTGTGTGTAGTTTCGGAGAAGATCCGAGTGTTTGTGTACTGACTGACTGACTGACTGACTAAATGGACACCACACGATGCTAAATACCTCACCTCAACTATGTTCCAGGTGAGCTAAAAATAGTACGTGCTGCTTCTTTGTTTGATGCTCAGCATTTAGCAAGGATAGAGAACGGACAAACAACTATAGGTTGGAAAGCATTGTGGTCTTGATAGGCTTAATGGCCTAAGACCCTTGAAGGGCTTGAAGGTCCTTGGAAGGGAACTCATTTATAAACACAAGAATATTCCCGCAACACATACCACGACCTCATTGGGAGTAACCATGGGCATTGACACACACCAGGTGAGGGTAATGCAACAAAGATATACCCACTCAGCCAGTCAGCAGCTGTATATGAAACGACTTCCCTCCAGAGCCGTGATGTCACCAAGAAGAACAATGTCAAGAGCATGATGTCCATGCATCCGTCAGAACTGGAAGCTCAACTAGGCCGTCCTGTCTGAAAACCTCTGAAAACATTTGGATCAGTTGCAACTGGGCATTTATATTTCTTCCACACCATGGCTTCAATGAAGAAAAAAAAGTTTCTGAGCTCAAGTTCACTGGTTTACATCATGCGGAAATATACACAATTTGGTGTCTGTCGACATCTGTCTGACCACGATACATTCGGTCATAACTTATCCAATCTCAACCAAACATGCCAAAGAGAGGAATGGTCACACAAGAGGTTTTAGCAACTTCATTTGACCCTCTCCGCAAGGGAGTTTTCTGGCTTGGACGAACTCCATGTTAAGGTGTATAAATAGCATATTGTGGTATTTGTGAGAGAGAGGAAGACAAATGATGACTTGCGGAAGATGATGGGAATAGAGTCTGTGATGGAGGTTGTGAAGAGAAACAGGTTGAGATGGTTGGGTCATGTGTTGAGGAAGGATGAAAGTGACTGGGTGAGAGGAGTGTTGGAAATGAGTGTAGTCGGAAGTAGAGGATGGGGAAGACCGAGAAAAACTTGGCTAAATGTGGTGGAAGAGGAAATGTGGGCAAGGGGATTAAGAAGGGGAGATGCAGAAAAGAGGGTAAAGTGGAGAAGATTGTCATGGGGCCCGCAAGGCTAACCCCCGCTTTAGCGGGGAAAATGGCCTTTAAGTGTGTGTGTGTGTGTGTGTGTGTGTGTGTGTGTGTGTGTGTGTGTGTGTGTGTGTGTGTGTGTGTGTGTGTGTGTGTGTGTGTGTGTGTGTGTGTGTGTGTGTGTGTGTGTGTGTGTGTGTGTGTGTGTGTGTGTGTGTGTGTGTGTGTGTGTGTGTGTGTGTGTGTGTGTGTGTGTGTGTGTGTGTGTGTGTGTGTGTGTGGTATTTTGTGGAGCACACCAACCAGAAGTAAAAAAATATTATAACCACAAACTGCAGTATTCGATCAATTCTGTCTAACATATGATTACCTTTTAAAACAGTTGCCACTGTTGCTTAACACTAAGCAGAAATAATTTTAGAGGAAACTCGATGTCCTTGAGGCATTCTATGCTTATTGCATCCCCCACAGAGTGACGGATCCGAGCCTTCTCGACTTGCTAAGCCTTTCGGCAGCTGCAATGATCTCTAGCTAATAAAAGGGCGAAAACAAGTCTTTACACATGAATGACGTATCCCAATGCCTGTCCGACTTTTTTCGCAATCATATCATATGTGAACTGCATATGGAGTGTTTAGAACTTGCGCCTTGGAGCACGATGTGTGATTTTTCCCGGCCATGACCTCAAGTCTGACTTGCGATAGTGCCCCTGACGACCTTACAGCCCAATTGTGACCTTTATTCGATGCATAACCGTATTCCCAACGGTCGCTTGCATTATTACTCACCAGAGGGATGTACATACACATGGGCAGTGTATAGGATAAAAATCACTTGTCTGCCCAACTATTGGAAGTAAAAAAAAATATTATAACCAGTTACCCAGTTCTGTCAAGTCATGGCTGACTACAGATGACAATCGTAATCAGATTTCTACAAGCATCCCTATCCTGCATTGCTTCCTGAAGCTCTGACAGCTTGGTTGCAGCATTTACCCCATAATCCAGTGCATACAAAGTCTGCCTCTTCCTCTTCTTCCCTCAACCAGACCCAGCATGGTTGACTTCTCCAGACTTTCAATTTCTGCATGCATGATGTATCCAACCAAAGTATGACAGTATCTGTTTTAACATCAGCCCTTCTCATGCAACAGGTGGTCTAATTTCTTCAAGTACTAATTTGTTTGTTCTTATTGCAGCCATGGCATTTTAAACATTCATCTCGAACATCAGATTTCAAAACTGTCAATCTTCTTCCTTACTTTTGTTTTCACTGTCCACATCTCACATCCATACATTGTTCCTGGAAATACATTCACCACTATTCACTAGCTCCTCTGAGTTTGTATTGTCACATATTTGTCTTTCCAGATCTTTGTCAATCCTTAAATTTCTGTACCACCGAACACTAACCGTCTTTCCATTTCTCCTGCACAATCCGAACTCACTTCAATCTTTGAACCCAAGAAGATGAAACTTTCCACGATTTCCACATGATCATATCCCAATCTGAACACATCGATCTTCTCAGGGGACAAGATTTTAGTCTTTTTTAGGTTTAAATAAAGACCAGCTTTTTCACTTTCCTTCTTCACTGTCTGCAGCAGTTTCATCAAGTCCTTCTTACTTTTAATTTGGTTTATGATGGCAAAAAAAAATGGTAACAAGCTGATTTTGGTCTCAGAAGCACAATATTTCATGGAATAATAAATTTAAAACTAGAGGGGGAGCACTTGGTAGAGTGCAAAACCTCCGCCGCCAATACTGCATGGTCACTTAAGTGAACCTGATATCCTATTCATTGTAGGTCAAAATGGATCAGACTCTATTGAACCACGATTGAATAAACTAAACAAGATCGACACGCATGTAGAAATGCCAAAAAAAAAAATCGAAATTTTTTTGAAAAAAAAAGGTTGCAAAATTTTTATTTCTCTAACAATTTTTTTTGGGGGGGGGTTGGAAATCACTTAAAACATATAGAAATGCAAAAACAAAAATTCAAATATTTTTTTAAATGGCCGCCATAGCGGCCATATTGGACTTTGAACCAGGTCCAAAATCTAATGGCATGATCCTTGGACCATACCTAATCCTCCACCAAGTTTCGTTGAAATCCGTCCAGGAGTTTTTCCGGAATACTGTTCACAAACAAACAAGCAGTCATAGACTGGTACTTACGAAATCGTCAACTTGACCTCTGACCTTGTCTAATAAAAGCTGTCTCGAGAGAAGGTAGCGATGCAAACCAGAAGTTTCTACGATGATTCTGTACCAAACCATCAAAATCGTAACGTCGACCGAAGCAAAAATCTCCATTTCTCCACGCAATTATTTTATATTATTTTATCAAGGTCACAAAACCGTAATATTCGGCCATCCACCAACAATCTTTGCATCATCCGACGGCTCAGCGAGTCAGGCATGCGACGATAACCTTTACTGGGATAAAAAATGACTTTTAAACACCATCTTTATCGAAAACACCGTCAGCGCGCACACGGAAAACCTTTACGTGACTCAACGACGCGTCTGCTCGAGCGCGCTGCATCACGTGACGACCCGTGACGCGTCGAGTGAAATATTTTTTATACAATCTTAAAACGTCTCCAAAACATCCGATTTTTACCAGAATTTCGACAACTGAGTTTTAAGCGTCCTAAGCGATCGCAAAAACCGAAGACAAAATTAAAATTGAAGTTAAAACGAACTCGTAACGTCGAGCAAAGCAAAAATCTCCATTTCTCCAAGCAATTATTTAATATTGTTTCATCAAAATCACAAAACCGTAATATTCGGCCATCCACCAACAATATTTACATAATCCGACGGCTCAGCGAGTCAGGCATGCGACGATAACCTTTATTGGGATAAAAAAAGACTTTTAAACACCATCTTTATCGAAAACACCGTCAGCGCGCACACGGAAAACCTTTTCGTGACTCAACGACGCGTCTGCTCGAGCGCACTGACGTATGGGTTTAAATATGTAGTTGCATGTGTAGTTGCTGAGAAGAAACCCGTGACGTGACGACCCGTGACGCGTCGAGTGAAATATTTTTTATACAATCTTAAAACGTCTCCAAAACATTCGATTTTTACCAGAATTTCGACAACCGAGTTTTAAGCGTCCTAAGCGATCGCAAAAACCGAAGGCAAAATTAAAATCGAAGTTAAAACGAACTCGTAACGTCGATCGAAGCAAAAATACTCCATTTCTCCACATGAATTTACGGAATTATGTTTGACCTCACTGTGACCTTGACCTTTGACCGATTTTGACCAAAATCTAATCAGCGCTTGCCATCACCCTCCTGAATCACGTGGTGTAATTTGACATTGGTAGCTTCTTCCGTTCTCGAGTTATCTTTTCCTACAAACAAACAAACAAACAAACACACAAACAGAAACGGAAGTGATCAATATACTTACGAAATCTAAAGATTTCGTAAGTAACAAACAAACAGACAGGGGTGAAAACAGTAACCTCTGTCCATCTTCGATGGCGGAGGTTAAATATGCTCTAATCCCTTTATTTTTTGCCTTTGTTGACCTTTTGACATATGCTGACCTCAAAAATAATTAGTGGTTGAATTCAGTGAGCTGATATGCAAATCCTGATCAAATTTCAAGTCAATTGGATGAAAATTGACAATTTTAGAAATATCGGTCTATGTTGACCTTTTCGCCTATATTGGCCTCAAAAATAATAGGTGGTGTAATTCAGTGAGCTGACATGCAAATGTTCTTCAAATTAAAAGTCAACAGAATGAAAATTGACAATTTTAGAAATTCTCAAGTTGACCTTTTGACCTATATTGACCTCAAACATAAAAGGTGGTTTTATTCAGTGATCTAATATGTAAATACTCTTCAAATGTCAAGTCAATCAGATAAAAATTGACAATTTTAGAAGTTTGGCCAATATTGACCTTTTGGCCCATGTTGACCTCAAAAATAATGGTTGAATTCAGTGATCTGATATGCAAATGCTCTTCAAATTTCAAGTCAATCGGATGAAAATTGAGGATTTTAGAAATCTGAATAAGTTGACCTTTGGCCTATGATAACCTTTTGACATTTTGACCTCAAAAAAAATATGATTCTGTCGGACCAACAACTCCACCACCATTTGGTGAAGTTTCGTGAAGAACAGTTTAAAATAGTGATGGGTGATGAAGGTTCTGGTGAAGTTTCATCGGAATTGCGTGTGCAATTTCCGAGAAGAAAGCAAATACCTCTTTTGAGGGACAACCACCCACCCCCGTAGTCCCCCTTCGACCGCAACTATTTTAATGGTGAAAACAAGTTCGGTACATCATGGGTGATGAAGGCGGTGGTCAAGTTTCTTCTGAATCTCATGTGTAGTTTCTGAGAAGAAAGCAAATACCTCTTTTGGGGGACAACCCCCCCCCCCACACTTAGAACCCCTTAAGACCTCAATTTTTCTCATGTCATGATGAAACTTTGGTATATCATGGGTGATGAAGGTTGTAGTCAGGTTTCATCGTTATTGTGTCATTTTTGAGAAGAAAACAAATACCTCCTTGGGGGGGGGGGGTGGCAACCCCGGTTAAAAAAAACTCCCTCTGTAGACCCCTTCAGACCTCGATTTTTTTCAATGACATGCGCAAACTTGGGTACATCACGGGGGATGAAGGTTGTGATCAAGTTTCATCAGAATTGCATGTGTAGTTGCTGAGAAGAAAGCAAATACCCATTTTTGGGGGGCAATCCCCATAATCCCCCTGAGGGCTCGATTTTTTTTAATGCCATGAACAAACTTTGGGACATACACAGTGATGAACGTTGTGGTAAAGTTTCATCGAACTTGTATGTGCAGTTTCAGAGAAGTTTCAAGTATTTGTGGACGGACGGAGAGACATCCCATAAGATATCCGGATCTACGTTCCAGGTGAACTAAAAATTATGGCTGCCAGACCATGCGACTGATCATGTTGAAATTTTAAACATGTATTTCACATGACTACGAGATCACGATTGTGAAGTTTCACATAAATAGATAAAGCGGTTCAAGAGAAATAATTTTTTCAAGATCTTCATTCAATACAATATGGCTGCCAGACAATATGATATTTTTGTGAACACACTGGTATCCCCAAGGCTTGCGGAACACATGTGTGAAGTTTCCCCGAGATTTGTCAAGCCGTTCAGGAGAAGATAAAATGTAAAGGTTTATTCTTCAAAAATATATAGCTGCCACATAAATTTACAGCCTATATTCCCCAAGGCATGCAGATCATGTGCATGAAGTTTCACATTGATCCATTAAGCTGTTCTGGATAAGTTTTTAAAGGTTTTTATTTTCAATCCAATATAGCTGCCAAACCACATGACTGATGACGTCATCAATTTCATAATCTCGGGTATATCCATAGAGCACCCTCAATGATTTTCATACTGGTCAAATAAAGCGTTCGACATATCCAATTATCCATAATGAAGGCACCGATTATGTCATCTTTATCAACACTTATTCTCAATGGGAAGTACTTGAAATGTGCCAAGTTTCAATTCTTTCGATGGGGCAGTTTTGAAGAAGTCCAAAGTTTTTCCTTCTTTTCCAACATGGCTGCCACAACACGTGACCCATGACATCACAATTATCAATAAAAAAATTCTACATGAGCAGGCGCTCCTATGGTGAAAATTTTGGGTCAATTGCCCAAGCGATTGCAGAGAAAAGGAATTTATGCCCTGCCTTGAACACAACACTCCTCCACCTCCATCGGTCCTCAGTCAACTCTCTCCACTCTTCAACCACCCCTACCTTAGGATATCCCTCCTCACACAATCCTCCCATCTCAACCATGGTCCATCTCTTTTCCTCCCACCTTGATCCCTCAATCTATCCACTCTCTTTGCTATTCTCTCTTCCCCCCTACACACCAACGGTCCAGCCCATCTCATCCAGCATTTCACCAATTTTCCTGTCAAGCTCATCTGCACATCAATCTCCTCCCTCAGTTCATCCATTCTCCTTACATCCACCCTCTTCACTCCTGCAATCCTCCTGACCCAGTTGTTCTCGCAAACCTGCAGCCTCTGTTGTTGTCTCTGTCAGTGCCACCATCTCCAGACCGTAAAGGTAGGTTGGCGTTACATGCGACATCAAAACCTTCCCTTTCAATTTTCTTGATATCTTTCTGTCTGCCATTACTCCCTCCACACATTTGCATCCATCTGAATCCTCCTCCACACTTCTGCCTCAGACTTACCATCCCCAGTCACTGTTCCTCCCAGATACTCAAACCTATTTCCCTGCCTAATCTCCTTACCCTCTAACCTGACATTCATTTATTTTCTCTGCTGCCTGACACACATCACCTCAATCTTCCACATACTCATATTAATATTCAGCCAATGCTTCCCAAATGCCTCATTCTACTCCCCCAGTACTGACTACATCTCACACCCACTCTCCACCACAACAGCCAGATCATTCACATGCAACATCCTCCCCACATTACCCCTCAAGCTCACTTTCCTGCTTACCAGCTCCATCACCATGATAAACAAGAGTGGGCTGAGAGAGCCTCCCTGCTCAAACTGATGATCACACTGAACTCCTCAGACAACCCAGGACCAACCAAAACTCTTCCCTTCATTCCCTTGTATATCCCTTCCGCCAACCTCACTTCTGCTTCCGGCACTCCAATCCATCTCAGTGTTGCCATCACCATCTCTCTTGGGACAGTGTTGTAGGCCTTCTCAAGGCCCACAAATCCCAATGCCATCCCACCTTGCACCTCCAACCTCTTCTCCACCAGCTGTTTCAGGGCAAACATCCCACCCATCATTCCCATACCTTTTCTAAACCACTACTGCTCTTCTCCAATCTTCATCTCCAAACTCTTCCTTATCCTCCCGTATAGAATCCTCTCAAGTACCTTCATTACATGACTTTAAAGCAAAAGGCCCCTGAACTACCTCAGATCTTGAGCATCGACCTTCCCCTTCCATATCCACACAATTAACCCTGTCCACCAATCCTCCGGAATGCAACCCTCGCTCATACATATATTCAACAGCCTCTTCGTCCAACTGACTCCAACTCTTCTGTTGCAATTACCATCTCTGTACACACCTCATCAATGTCTGACGTTCTTCCCAACTTCATCCTTTTCAATGCCGTCGGCACTTACTCTTCTGTGATCTCCACCAACTCCATTTTCCCCTCTAAATAACACTGCAGCTCCAGCTCGCCGTTGCTTCCTTCCCAGTTCCACAGTTCTTTGAAATATCAAAACAGTAGCGGACGTACAATATTCTATACTAAGTGTGTGTGTGTGTGTGTGTGTGTGTGTGTGTGTGTGTGTGTGTGTGTGTGTGTGTGTGTGTGTGTGTGTGTGTGTGTGTGTGTGTGTGTGCCTTCTCCATAACTACAAAACCATGAAACCGAGCAGCCTGAAACTTTGCATGCATACCAAGAAAACTCCAAGGAAGTGTACGAGTGAAAATTTGGTGTTTGGGATTAAAACACCCTTTTGGAAGTTAATTTATGGCTTTTTAAAAAATATATAATTTATCAGGTGCCATTCTCAGCCACGTCGCTCTCTGGGGTCTTAAGGCGTATCCTGAGTCTGAAGCCACAGTGTTTTTCAGCCTGCTCAACCACGCCCTGATTTGGAACAGGCCGCAACGATTTCTTAACGATAAGGTTCACCCCCCCCTACACTTTCCTCACTCATATTATCGAATACCTGTTCATCATAGCAACTAATCACTGTGTACATTGCTTTTGTAAGTGCTATAGTTTTCAAATTAGGAGCTTGGAGTTATTGCATGCATGATATCGTTACGGTTGTGGTGGTAGATGGAGTAACTTAATTGGGAATTTAGCATTGAATAGAGTTGCTTGGTCCATGGATGTGTAGGAGGCATCGCGATGGAACATAAGTAGGGGATTTGTGAGCTTAAGTGTTACGTGTCACCACACAAGAGGGTGGTGTCATGTTAATTACCTAGGGTTGAAGAATAAGCTTCCCCAGTATGTAATCACCCCTCTGTGATTTTCCCTACGTTTTAATATTTCAAGATCGGCAATAAAGGTGGGGAACCTGTCCCTAAAACGACTACAAGCAGACAAAAAGCCCCGCTTTCAAAGGGTGACAACAGGCGAAGTCACGCCCCCAAGGGATGATTAATGGGCGTTACGTCGGAGGCTAGCCAGGCATGCCGAGAAGGCAGAAGCCCCGCCTTCCCGGGTTTCATGCGAGCAGGCAGAGGATTGTTAGACGTAAAATGCCTGAAGAAGAAGAGGGCGTGGGAAGTTTCCTACTAAATAGGACCGGAGATCGGCAGAGTGCACGCACGAGATCAGTGTGAGGAACGCACGAGATCAGTGTGAGGAACGCACGAGATCAGTGTGAGGAACGCACGAGATCAGTGTGAGGAACGCACGAGATCAGTGTGAGGAACGCACGAGGCAGAGTTGATTTTGGAAGAGAGTCAGGCGCAGGAGTTCAGGGCTTGCGCAATTTGGAGAGCCGTGATCAAAGGGGAAGGGGGTTGCGGATTTTGGAGAGGGGAGAGTGGAGGGTGAACACATGCTGAGGACGACACGATCCTTGTATTAGTGGAGGTATTTGGCTCACGTGGTGAAGCAAGACACTGGCCTTTAGCTCTTGGTTGGGTCGGTGAGGACGATCGGCACACGAAGCCGTTGCACTGGGTCTCTGAGCTTTGGTGTGGAGTGCTGCTCACAGATTGCCTGGCGTGTGTTTGTCCCACTACGAGAGAAGCGCCATTTTGTTGCACACGTCTGCATGTGCGAATAGAAGCGCCTCCATTCCAAGTTTCACAAAGACCAGCTCTGGGCAAAGCTAAGTACAAGAATAGTTGAAAGGAAGCGTTTTCTTTTTACTTTGTTTCCCCATTGTCTTTATTTGAGTGTGAGGAGGCACCACGACTGCAGGATTTATATATTTCATGTTACGATCATTACCTTTTGAATTATGGTCCTTTGCAAATATCTGTTTATTTTCAGTAAATGTGCTCATTTTAAGAAACTGTATTCATGTATTTGTAGTGGGGTTCGAGTATAAACCCCCGCCATGCTGTGCTTCCCCGTGCCTCCGCCCCTCCACTATTGCACCCCGTGACCTTCGAGCTCGTGTGATAATCTCCGAGGATCAATGTGTCCGCCTGCTATTAATAAGGAACCGCTCGGCCGTCCGGGGGCTAGTGCTGTTAACCGCCCATCACCACAATTTGGGTCGGGGAGGTTAACCTTGTCCGCCACCTCCACAACAATATGATGCAATGTTCCACGATCTACTCTCATGGACTAATTAAGTGTCAAAATCTGGAGGGAAATCTGATAATTTAAAGAAAGAACGAGTCTTATAATTAAGCATATATACCTATTTACTTTAAGCAAGCAAGGCTACGTTCCCTCCTCCTCCATATGCCCAAGAAAATGTGAAATTTCCAAAGCATTAAATTTATCTTTTTCTCCTCTTTGGACTTTGGAGAATTATATTGAATGAACAAAAGCTTTAGGAATTAGCCAAAATTAACCAGTTTCATTCAGCTATACGATTTAATGCATTCACTGCATGACCTCACGCCCTGACCCTAGAGGGGCTGTTTATGAATTGCGTCTGCCAGATATGTGTCTATATTTTCGGAGGTTTTGCGAGGTGCTCTGCAGGGGATTAAAGCAAATCTGGTGAAAAACAGACGTTTTAAAATAAAGTTATAATGTGTGTGCGGACCGCGAACTGATGTACCAAGTGACGCATGCACAGGTGAGCAGGCAACGTGGGTGATTATCCACAATGTCGATTTCATGGGCAATTAAAAACTTTGCGACGTCTCCAGGGTTGTTCTACATTAAAAAGCAACTCTTTTGTGGATAAAGTAATTATTTGAACGAATTCATTAAATGTCTTTCACTGCTGTGGGTGGGGTGAAGACTGGCTTTAAAGTTAAAGGGATCCTATGTGGTATGCAGCCACAACCTGGCTACCCGCTCCTTTTCAACCAGTTAATTGGATTGCTTGCTTGAGTGCTCAAGCCACTGGCCGAGCACCCTACAGTTGATAGCGGTACAGTTCGTATCCCGATCGGGATGGAGTCAGCAGTTGCTACAAGGTAGAGGTACATGATTTTGAAAGGTTATATGGTTTCTCTTTGTGAGTTTCAAAGCAAAATATATTTGATAACAGGGCAAGTTCAATAATTCGTACACATTATGTATGGGACATTCAGAAAGTTTAACCCTCTGAAAAGCAATGAGGATAGTTATTGATTTCAGTGATTTTTATTCTAATGTTGGGAATCTGCTAGGAGACTACCCACAATAATTTATATGTCATTAGTCCTTGGGATGATGATGTAATTAAAGAAAACATGGTGCGTTATGTATGGGACCACAAGAAACACGATTTGTCAAAAAAATATGTTCAAGTTCAAAGTTCTCTGAAAGTATTTTATCATTCACCAGAATTTTCATTGTGGAGAAAGTGGAAACACTTGCGTTACTCGTCACAAATTCTCCTCCAGAAAAAATACACAGTAGTTGAGAGATTAATTAGTGTTAATGAAGGACATGTTACGTATGGAACACGTGTCATATGGGACAAAATTCTCCATAGGCTTTACATGCAATATATACATTGTTGGTGTAAATTGCCTTTCATCACACAATCAACAGGCTTGAGCATATTTTGACAAGAAGATCCAACATTTAACTTTTAGAAACTCAGCAATTCATGTAGTAGGATATGAAACAAAGTGATCATCTGATTATAATGTATTAAAAATGCAAAATTATTTTAAATTAGAATCACATTAACCATGGTTTGCAAGTACTACTGAAAAAAAATGACGTGCAGAACTTTATTGCGGACATACACAAAAATGTATGGTGTAAGATGATTCAACCCGGACAGGACACACAGGACAGATCTGTTTTAGTGTCTGTTCAAGGAATGAAAAATAAACAAAATTATTTGCATTGAGTAATTTGTTCATAATTAATTTTTTTTGTTATGCTCATCTAGATTTTTGTTTTGATTTGTCTCAGGACCTCAGGGCTTTTGTACATTCAATAGAAGTAATTATATGCAGATGTAAACATTTATCAACTCGACTGAAAATATCAAATCTGGCAACGTACTTATAATATGGATAACTTCCACTTACACAAGGGAATCGAAGAAGGTATTCATTTTGTGTAAAAGGGAAATACATACACTGGAATGTTTCATCAAAAAAACCAGAAACTTAGAGGTGCCTAAAACAATGAAAAACCAAAACTCATATCTTCTTCAAAAGGAGGTTACACCCCTCCTGACAATTGGAATGATCCCATATTGTTTAGTCTGCTTTTAACTGGGCCATGTGTGGAGGACAGGTCTCACGAGAATATATGAATGCCCAAAATATCTCCTGGCCAAAGTAGTGGTCAAATCTTGGCAATGTGGAAGTAGTCTTTCCCACACACTTTGCAGACGCAACATTTTTTTTTTAATTACTTGTGAACGAATTATCTACTTATATTTTAAGCTAGAAATACAGGATAAATGACCAATGCATGATGGATTAGAACTTCTGAAAATGGCATTAATTTTTTTCGGAGCTTTTAGTGTAATCCGAAAAAAAATCCATGTAAAATTGTTATGTATGGGACATCGCTTTCCAAGAACAGACCTAATTTGCATAAATAATGAAGTGAACAATTTTTTTCTTGCGTCTGAGAAGGGCATGGTAGAGTATTCATGTCAATGTAAAAAAAAATTGTTGTAAAGTTTGGTTTAATTTACATCACTATTTCAAATTGTCCCATACATAACACCTAATTCGCATCTATGTAAATTAGTTGAGTGATTTCACACCTTAAACCTATGACTGCCATTTTCTTTCAAAGACGAATAAAACTTCACATTCAGACACGAAAATCTCATTGAAATTAGAGCTGTGGCATGAATATGCCTTTGCCTCGTGGAAAGCAAACCCAACTGAGGGCAATTTCAGTTCCTTCCATAAAGCTCGGAACAAGTGTGCGTCTACCCTCATGAGAGCAAGAAAACAACATCTTTCTTAGCTCAAGTCTGAACTCTCAAACCTCTCACCCTCCTCCAAATCCAGGTGGCATCTAATCAAATCTGTTTCTGGTGTATGTTCCCCCTCCATCCCCTTCCTCACCTCAATTGGCCGCTCTGCTGATACCGCATATGAAAAGGCTGAATGGCTAAACTCGGTGTTTCCATCAAAATCTTTTGTACGAAACCCATCACTTTCTGTACCCACCTTACCCAATACCCTCCTTATTGTCTGTGATTTGTCCCCACCATATTTCCGCAGGGCGCTCAAGGTCCGCCAACAACCCCCTTCTGGTAAAACTACCAAAATCACGAATCATTGCTCACCTTCACTCTTTCATTCCTCTTTTTCCCCACCTTTTGAATAAACTCCCTCACTCTGTTCAATCCCATTCTTCCCTCCAGTCCTTCAAAACAGCAGTTCACCACCAGCACCTCGTATCGCCCCCATCCAAATCCTCGATCTTTTCTATCCCCGTTAATCTACCCCAAACCCACATCCTTCAAATTCCCTGCTTTCCTTCCTGAAAGTCCCTGTAATGTCCATCTTGTATACCGTGTTCCCCACTCCATCCCTCTCTTTTCCACAGATCTAATGTCTCTGTTCCCCACTTTTTTTTGTCCTTCCCACTCCCGCCCCTCCTGTCTCATGCCCCCCTTGCTGTGCATTGTGTGTTAGCTCTCATACAAGCCTCGACAAGGTATACAAAACAAATTTAAAAAAAGAAATTCTGCCATTTGAGGGGACCTTCTCTTGGATTTACCAAACACCGATTTCCGAGCCATTTGCCGTATTAATGTGTTTTCTAAATTGCAGAGCCAATTTTTTTTCCCCCACACGTCACATGGTGATTGGCAGCTGTATATAAAGATTAATGTTTATGCACATCTCCCTGAAATGTCTATAATGCAACATTGTTTTATAAAAATTGTTTAATGAAATTTCCCCAAAACAAGGATGAAATATACTCAAGGTTTATGGGTTGTATACAGTACATATTGCAGTACACTGCAAATCTGCTCAAGGAGATGTGGCATAAGAACACAGGTGCAAGTTAACCAAAATACTGTGAAGAGCAAGGTCTGTTAAGAGTTGCAGTCATTTTGCACAATCGCACCTGTCTGATCGCAAGAGCACCTTGTGGGTCGATTGTCAGCTCAGCCAGGTGAACACCAAACTCTGTAGAACAAACAGCAGACCACAGATGCCATAAATCCACAGTCTTTCATTTGTTAAACAATACTGTACAATTTATTTCTTAAATACAAGTACAGAAGGAAAAATAAATAAAATGAAGTAAAAAGACGAATTGGCTAACCTGCGAATACACTACCCCCATCCCCAACCCCTTCTCTTCATCCACATCAAATTTTGCACTGGTTCCTTACGGCATTAAATGGTTTCTACAGACAGAACAGCAGTTTTAGAAACTGCCCAATTCTGTATTGATTGGGCATTCACATGCCGTGCATTTACATCTGATGGAAGGAAAATATATTGTTGCGAATTCGCGCCCGCTTGCGTGTGAATGGCCGCGTCACTCGAATCACGACCGCGTCGCCCACCGGATGGACAATTCAGTCGTGACCCTCCAGGAACTATCGCCCGGAGCCGGTCACGGGTGGGCCTTTCGACCTTACCACAATCGTGCCAATCGGCCACCCGCGTAGGATAGGGTTGTTCGCCAAACTCGACCTACCTAAGTACCCACGCGGATGGTAAACCGGGCGATCGTACCTCACCGCAGGTCGACTCCGGACACGAACCGCTTAAGCGGTCCGTTCCGTGCTACAGTGATAACAGAGCGGTGTTATCCTCGGCCTCGACGGTTCCGAATAATTACCGGGCGTATTAAGCCCACTACGAACCCTTTACGTGAAGCAGGATGGAGGGTCAATAAAGAAAAGACGAAGCGAAACGGGAAAACAGTTCACACAAAGCACATTTATTTCCCGGCACACGGAAAGCACACATATAAGCCAAACAGTAAAAACGCACATATAGCAACCAAAACAAAAGCAACAACGACGCAGAGTTACTACCGACTACGCGCACACACGGCAACACTTATACAGTTTTACTTCACAGATGGTGCCAACACACATTTACTCAAAAGCAAAGGAAAGAAGCCACCCTCATAGACAAGGGGGCAGACGGGCCTGTCGGCCAAATGTGCGCGCGACCTGGAGGAGCGGCCAGGCCCGCGAGACCGGGGGGGTCCTACCCGCGTCCTCGTGACGCGTTGGCGGATGAGCCGCAAATGTGGCCGTGCGGCTGTGCCCCGACTCCGTGCTCCTTGGCGGGTTTCGTTGGTACGACGTTTGGAGTGGGGTGGGAACGGGGCCCCCTTTTTGCACTATCTCAGCGCAGGGGAAAGGGGGAATTGTTGATGCCCTGGGGGAGGGAGAATGGCTGGCTGGCTTGGGTCCCGCGCCGAGCGATCCCACACCGCGACCTCGTCGCCGACCTTCTTGGCCTCTTCCCACAACTCTTCTCAGCCGACTCCAGAACCCAACTCGATGACTTCGCCACCCGACTCGACTGACTTCATTCGCCTTGCGCTCGTCTTCTTTTAGGCCGGTAGGAGCAGCTAATATGCAAATATCCGGATCAGGATGACCTCGGGGGCGGAGCCACGCTCACCCATTGGTCGGAGGAAAGGGGGCGTGAATCTCCCCTGATCCTAGAATTTGCATATATCGATTTCCGACAGACGCGCCTGGAGGCGGGGCCAAACCGCTCCGCGCTTGCTAATTGGACGGAGCAAAAGTGGGCGTTTGGCGTTCCTGATCCGAATTTTCCTCGAAAAGGCCGCTATTTGCGCTCGCGGCTCGGTGCATATCGCTGAACGGGCCCAAGACAGCCCGACGCTCAGTGTTCGCAGGTGGTGCGGGAATGGCCGTAGGAGAGAGGTGAAGGTGGTGGAGGGTTTTCGGTGGTGGTTTGATGGTTATGGTGTCGTTGGGAATGGCGGTGATGCGATGATGTGAGATCGAGTTGCGAAGGTAAAGGTCGTGGCTGTTGGCGTTGTTGTGTGGTTGTAGTTGGTGACGATGGCTGGCGTGGTGGTTGAGGTGGTTGCTGTGTGATGGCGGTTGAGACGTGGTTGGTTCAAAATAAAGATAGAACAGGAAAACGCCTAACTCAAAGGATTGCAGCCCGAATGAATCACAAAAATTCCCTCTATACAACGGGGTTTGGGCTAACTACACATGTACTTAGAGATATCTCACCTACGGGCCCTGAATGGTGGTTTGCGAATTTCCACAGCCGTAACAATATATATATATATATATATATATATATATATATATATATATATATATATATATATATATATATATATATATATATTGTCGTGCAAATGCTTTCTGGGGGATAACATTGCTTCGCATAGTTTAGTTATTTCCCATCGTGAATGTAACAGAATAGGCATGAGGTCATTTAATTGTGATATTAGATGTGCTCCATTTTAAGTCGGGGTGGGGGGGGGTGGCTCTCACCCATCAAACGGGGCCCACGGACCAAAAGCGAGTGAGAGAGGAGGGTGCAGCAAGTCATGCCTGGGCTGGAAGTGGGGGCTGATATTAAAAAGACAACCACCAGCGAGGTGAGAGGGGTGCAGTGATTGTGCAGATGCACAACCTTCTCCCCCCCCCCCCTCACGCTGCATTCTCCCTACCCCCTCACACTGCATTCTCCCTCCCCCCTCACCATACAACCCTCCGGAGGTCGAGGAGAGGAAAGAGCGTCATAGAATGTGCCAATTGGCCAAATGAAAGGGTTTTTTTGTTTGTTTGTTTAATTATTTATTGCAGTCGGAACTGCTGCTCGGATCAATTTAGTTTTCATAAAGCAATGAATCACCAGATCACTGCAGGATAGCCGAGAGGTACGCCGCTCTCTCCAAGCTGTCTTGCCTGGGTTTGTATCCCAACTCAGCTATAAACTGTCATCCAGGTGTTTCACAGGCAGGTTGATTCATCAATGTGTGCACTGTCTCTCAGATGGACGTTCAGCTGGGCATCACATCTGCCGGAATCCCCCCTCCTCCTCCTCGACCTCCCTTCACTCCCCACTCCCTTTCTCACCCTTCTGCCTCTCTTACCCCTCTCTCCCACCCCTTCCATCCCTCCTCCCCCCACTCCTCCTCACTCCCTCTTTCCCTCTTTCCTCCCCCCCTCACCCCCTTATATTCCCGTCAGCGAAGCGACGAGTTGCATTTGCTAGTATGATAATAAATTAAGCGATAAATACTTCACCTTGCAGACATGTCCATTACACAGCACCTCCATCTAATAATTATAGACTCAAACGGTCATTAACAACCGATTTAACATGCTGCACTGTGCATCTCAGCAACCACTAAGAAATTGTATTCATGCTTTTTACATTCCACCACCAAAGGTGAAGGAGGTTGTTTTCACCCCTCTCTGTCTGTTCGTCACCAAAATTGTCTGTGTACAGGATATCTCAAAAAGTTGTGGACGGTTCCAGATGAAATTTTGTGGGCAGGTTGGGAGTGTGACAAGGACGAACTGAATAGATTTTGGTGAAGATCAGGCTCCAGATCCGAAGACTAGAATTAGTGGGGCAACTTAGCATAACAATTGTGCATTTTGTGAGGAAAGCACAAAACTTGGCACACGAGCAGCCAATCATATTGTTCGGGCTGTGGAAATTCACAGAGCACCATATAGGTCCTTAGATCAGTTATGCTGATAAGCTTGTGTTCAGATAGATTTCCCCACCGTTGTCTAAAGGGATTTATTCGTGTCACCCGGGCTGTGATCTTTAAGTTAGCCGTTTTTCTTTTGCTATTGTTATTTTGGACCAACCACAACGTCAACCACCAACCACCTTCTCCACCACGCCAACCACCAACCACCCTCTCCACAACAACGACATCTCCTCACCATCTCCTTAACCACATCTCCCCCGATAAATCAACACGAACACCGTCGCCTCACCTTCATTTCCGAAACGACGCCATCTTGGCACCATCCACGGCGAGTCCGCATAGCTGCAGGCAGACGCGGAGGTTTGCTCGCCGCGCAAGTCGGTGATCTCGCGCACGCCCGCTCTGTGCAATCTTCGCCTCGGAATTCGGATCAAGAGAGCGAGAGGGGTGAAGCCAACGGGGGGGGGGGGGGGGGTCAGAGATCAGAGGTGAGAGTGCGAAGGCCAAACCTAGTCTCTCGGGCCCTATAAAAGGCCGAGCGGAACGCCAAGCGCGGTCAATCGGTCGAGTGTCTGTTGGGGTTCGGAGCGCCTGGAGCCTGCAGTCGGTGGAGAAGCTGAGGAGAGCGGAGGACACGCGAGCACGACCAGGCATGCTGTGCCGCGCGGAGCTGCGTGTTCGTGTGCGAGCCGGAGAGAGCTCGCCAACCAGCTCCGAACGGTCTGAGGTGATCGGGCTTTGGAACGGTCCGAGCATCGCTGAGGGACGGACGGGTTCTTAAAGAGAGCATCAACTCAAAAAGAGCGAAGACCCGTTCGTTCCTCTCAGGCGTTGCCGACTGGGGCCCGAATCACCAGGCTGCGGTTATGCTAGCTGCCGTGGGGACGGAACGTCGTGGGTCACCCCAGCGAGGAAGGTAACCTACGTGGCCTCTTGGAGCTCCTTCGGTCCTCAAAGCTCCATGACAAAGACCCCGAGAGGTCCAGTCTACCCCCTTGTCTTTGAGGGGGTTTTTCCTTGCTTTGCTTTGTATGAAAGTTGTGGCGCCGAGTCCGTCAAGTAAAACTGTATAAGTGACTGTACATAATAGATAGACGGTATTAGCTCTTTCCTTTGCATTGTGTTTGGCTGTATAATTGCATGCGTGCTTCCCCGATTCATTGCATGACTGCTTATGTGTTCTTTGGAAATAAATGTGCTTCTTTAAATGTTGACCTGTTCGTCGCGTCATTTTCCCTCCATTGAACTGCCGTACTGCATTTCGGAATAATAGCGGGCTTTTTAATAGCCGATGATAGAATCGGGTCCAGCGAGGCCTCGTGATAATACCCCGCTCGGTTATGCTAAAACGGAGTGAGCTGCTTAAGCGGCTCGTGTCCAAGCAGGCCTCGCTGAGGTACAATCTCTCGGTAATCTACCCGCACGAATAATTAGGTAAATCGATTATTTGGCGATCGGACCCTGTAGCACGGGTAGAGAGCGGACAAGGTTGTGGTGTGCTTGGAGCACACCCGTAACTGGTTTTCGGCGTTGTTCCGGAAAGTCGCGACTGAATTGTCCATCCGGTGGGCGGACGGCCGCGATTCGGCTAAAAGCGGTCGTTCGCACACCGGCGGGTGGGAATTCGTAACAATATTGTTGTGGTTACCAGATTCGCAAACCACCATTCAGGTCCCTTAGGTGAGGTATCTCGGTAAGTGCATGTGTAGTTAGGCCCAAACCCGTTGTCTAGTGGGAATACATGTCATTTATACGTGCTGCGACTCTTCAGGATAGCCGTTTTTCTTTTACTATCTTTATTTTGGACCAATCGCCACCATCACAACCACAACAACAACCACCAACCACAACGCCGCTTCACCACAACCGCCATGACCTTTACCGTCACAACTCGCCACCATCGCATCACCGTCATCTCGCGCCACTCATGGGCACCGATGCTGGACTCGTGTAGGGCGCACGTTGAACAGCGTGTACAAAATCACGGATTTTCTGCTTCAAAAACGGATCAAAAACGACACACGCCCACTTTTTGCCGTCCAATCGGTGAGCGAGGGGCGATTTGGCCCCGCCTCCAGAACGATCGATATATGCAAATTTGTGGATCAAAAAGCCTTCACGCCCACTTTTTCTCGGGCCAATGGGGAGCGAGGTGAAAGGTCAAAGGGAGGGGGTCAAAGGCGAAGTTACGGGGGGATAAAAAGGACGGTGTTCGTCAGTCACGAGAGTCGAAAACGAGAACGAAAGAAGTCTGGAGCCCGAAGCCTGCAGTGGCTGGAGAAGCTGAAGAGAGTCGGACGAGGGGGTGCTCGCGTCGGTGCCAGGAGCTGCACGCCCGAGGGAGGCCAGCAGCGCGACCTGGCCGAGGTGGAGACGCACACCAGGGATAATAAAGATCCTCTATACCCCGAGCATCAGCAACCCCCTCCTGTTTCCCCCCGCGCTGAGATAGTGCGACCAAGGGGGCCCCGTTCCCACCCCCTGCCAGGCACTGTCCACGAGGCCCGCGGGTTGCGGGGCCATCGCCGCTCCGCGTCTCATCACCAGACGGGTAGGCCCGACCCGGTCTCGGCCTCAGGCCTGCCCCATTCTTGGGGGATTTCTTTTCCTTGGTTTTGGGTATGTGTTGTCGGCGCCGTCTGTGAAGTAGAATTGTATAAGTGTTGCCGTGTGCTCGGTAGTCGGTATTAGCTCTGCACTGTGTTTTCACTTTTATGTTTGCTTTTTGTGTAAATGGAATTGTGTTTTCTTTTTTTTGTGTGCATTTGGTGGAATTGTATTTGTGTGCTTCCCGTGTGCCGCGAATAAATGTGCTTTATTGTTGAACTGTTTCCCGCTTCGCTTCGTCTTTTCCTCCATTGAATCCCCATCTTGCTTCACGTAAAGGGTTGGTAGTGGGCTGAATACGCCCGATAATTAATCGAACCGTCGAGGTCGACGATAACACCGCTCGGTTATTCTGATAGTACGGAACGGGTCGCTTAAGTGGCCCGTGTCCGAAGTCGACCTGCGGCGAGGTGCGATCGCCCGGTCTACCCTCCGCGTGGGTACTTAGGTAGTTCGAATTTGGCGAGCAACCCTATCCCACGCGGGGGCTGATTGGCTCGATCGCGGTGAGACCGAAAGGTCCACCCGTGACTGGTTCCCGGCGTTAGTCCGAGAGGGTCACGACTGGATTGTCCGTCCGGTGGGCGACGTGCTGCGATTCGAGTTACGTGGCCGTTCGCACGCCGGCGGGCGCGAAGACCGCAACAATATTATGAACAGATTTGGATATTGGGCCATCTCAAAATTTTTGATGGCAGTGGAAAATGGCTGCCACAGCCATCAGCGGCTGAATTTGAGATGGCCCAATATCCAAATCTGTTCATAATATGATAGGCTACTCGTGTGCCAAATTTGGTGCTTCCCTCACAAAATGCACAATAGTTATGCTATATTTAGCCAAGTTGCCCCACTAAATTTTTTAAGTGATTCTTCACCATTGAGAGATGGGGCCAAAAACAATATACAGTATTGCACGATATCTCAAAAAGTTGTGGACGGATCCGGATGAAACTTGGTGGACATGTTGGGTGTGTGACAAGGAAGAATCGATTCAATTTTGGTGAAGATCCAAATGAGGATCCGGATCAGATAATTTTAAAGTGATTCTTCACCATTGAGAGGTGGTGCTAAACTAATATATAGCACGGTATCTCAAAAAGTTGTGGACGGATTCGGATAAAACTCGGTGGACAGGTTGAGTGTGCGACCATGACGAACTGATTAGATTTTGGTCGAAGATCTGGATCCGGATCCGGATCCGACAACGAGACTATCAGTGTTTCTTCATCATTGAGAGATAGGGCCAAAAATGATATACAGCATGATATCTCAAAAATGTATTGGGCCCGATATGTTCCCGTGGATCAAGCATTACGGGGCGGAGGTATACGCTCCACCGAGAGCCCTTCGAGTTTATAATGTATTTTATAAATAATTTTTTATTATATTTTCATAGAAATACTGTTGCGAATCTGGAAGCCATGAACACACTCAACATTCAGGTCCTTTAGCTCAGATATCTGGGTAAGTATGTGTTTTATAGATAACTTCCTTTCACTTGTCTAATGGGTAAATCAATGTAAATGCACTGTGATTTATTTTAGGAAAACCTCATCTTCAACGTCAGCAACAAAATGACCGTTGGTTGCAGACATGCTGCAGAGGGGAAACCCTCAGCTCCCGGCGTCCCCCTCGTGCTTCGTAGGGGAGAGGTCAACTACCACCCCCCCACCCCCAGAACACAGAGCAGAGACCCTCAGCTCCCGGCGTCCCCCGCACGCTTAGTAGGGGAAAGGTTAAGCCCCCACCCACCGTTTTGATTGGAAAAAGCACCAAGTGGGTGAGGGGCTGAGCCACGCCCGATGATGGCAAAACGAATGTCTGCAAAAGCGAGTGCGCCGGGGAGGATAAAAGGAGCAGAGGATCCTCGCAAGGAGGAGTCTCAGGAGTCTTTGGAGTCTGCCTGGCTGGGCTTGGTTGTCGCAGTCATCTTCTTCCTCTTGCTCCGCATGGTCGCGAGCTTGGACACCACCTCGTCTCACCTCAGCTGGGTTCGGCTGCGCTGGCCCGTCCTTCGGAGACCGGAGCCCCCGAGAAGGAGTGGACGCCCAGCCGCGCGCTCGCGGCCAGGTAGCCAGCCAGCTACCCTGATCTTCAGCCGGCTGTCCTCCGGGCTGGAGGTCCAAATAAAGACCTTTCGGTCCAATTATTTGGGTGTGTGTGTGCACATGTGTGTTCGTGGAGCCAGTCCGTAAGTCGTGAACTGTATAACTGCCTTTGCTGTATATACTTGCATGTCTTATATTCGGTATAGCTCTGCCTGACATGCTTCCCTAATTCCCCCCATTATTGTTGTATAAATAAACCCCCGATTGTTCAATGTTTTCAGCTCGTTCGTGTCAATTCTTTCATTGACTGAGCGTGTCGCGTGCTGGGGAAAATTAGCAAGGCCACTGTCGCAGCCATTGTAACGGGACAATCGGGACCGGCGATTAAACCGCTCGGAATCGCACACGGAACGAGCGTGCTAAGCGGCTCGTTTCCGTACCAGTTCCATCGAGGGTGTGAAGACTCTGTAGATAGCCACGTGGTCTCTGGGTATTTTGAAGATTTGGCAAATAACCCTGTACCACGTGGTGGAAATATTGACCCTTCACGGTCCAAAACAAAGGACCCGTCGACTCTGGACTGACGATCTGAATTCCGGGCGATCGGTCGAGCCGACTCTACTGTTCCATCTGATGGTCGAGCACGTTGGCCGATGTCCCGGCCCCGCAACAATACCTCCATTATTTATTACTATACACACACGTTTAATCAGGAATATTAATTAAAGAATTTACCTCACTAAAATAATTAATTCATTATTATTATGTCAAACAATGCAATCGGAACTTGTTGACACGAAAATCAACCAAACTTAAAAACTTAAATAAAAGGTGCCGATGGAGTCTAAAGACATTCTTACAAGTCCTGATCAAACAATCAGACAAATATCCCGTTTAACATGATAGAAAAAAACCTTCTCAGCAGGTTCCACACAAAATCATCCTTTACTGAACAAATTCTTGCAAATCTAAGTATCTGAGATGAAAAGACATTGTAACCCATTTTAATTGGTACATTGCAACCTGAAAAGGTGTACAAGACTCCAGGGAAACTGAAATCATCAACTTTATGACACACACTTGTACTGAAACCATTCTGTCCAACTCTAACCAACACATCCAGATATGTAGTAACTGTACAATCATTATCACTCTTGTTATCAACCAGGCTACCTGGATAAATCTTGTGAAGCTGCCTATCAAAAAAAGTATCATTAACCACACAAATATCATCTATATAACGACATGTATGAGATAACATTTAGTGAATCCTAATTTTTTTTCTCCATCATCAGTTTCTGCATAAATGAAAATTCACAGAAAATATGAAAAATGTCTACTAGTAGGGGGCTGCAATTCCTACCCATGTTAATACCCTTAACCTGTTGAAACATTATCCCACAAAAAGATACAAAAGTATTAAATAAAATAAAACTAACAGCATCCTGAAACTTCTGTTTATCAAAATAATGAAAACTTGAGTATTTATTTTTAGAAAAAGAATGCTCTATCAAATCTGACACATAAAAACTTATTAAAAGAGTTTAAAACCACCTTGTCAATTACTTTGAAGAATGAATCCCTCACTCGTTCTAAATCCAAATTAGTATATAAAGTTGAAAAATCAAAAACTTCAACTGACTTGATATTGAGGCATCTAATTCTATCTAAGAACTCTAAGGAAGAATTAATGCTCCAGAAAGTGTTAAGACCAGAATTCTTCGCAATTGCTGAACAATATTTCCTGAACTGTCCCCTAACAACTTGTAAGCCTGAGTTAACCGATAACTGTTTGGTAGAACACTGCCTGGAACCCGCTTTAGATAAACCTATACTTGTATGGGTTCTTATGAATCTTAGGAATCCTGAAAAGCCGAGCAATACAAAGATTTACCTCTTTACATTTAATAATGAAATGACTTATGACAAGGAACATTTGAGGCCCCGTGAGGAGTGATGTAAGCGACATTTTTTAATGATATGATGATGATAGGCTCGGATGATAGGGTAAGGGTTAAAATAGTGCTATATGGCATTAACTCCAAAATGGCCGGTGTCCCTTACATCACTCCTCCTCGTGGCGCCTCATTTGTGCTATTTCCTATACAAGTGAAAATAACTGCATCAGTGTGTAACTCTCTTAATAAAACCTCAACATAAAACTTATTACAAACCACAACAAAATGATTAGCAGCCTTATCTGCTCGAGCTATTACGTAGCTATCATGGAGATCCTGAATGTCTCTACGAACACTCAGTTTGTTCAACACTGGTTTAGACTGACCCAGTGAAAGCAGCCCCGGCGACTATAAATCTTAATCCGATTATCCAGGACGTCCACAACTCTGTTAAACCATGCATTAAAACTGTTTACAGATAATAAAAGGTGCACCAAGTTTAAGTAAAAAAAAATTAGACAAAATCCACAATTGAAGACCTAATGCAGCTCAAGCGCTGAGTTATTAGTTCCCTATATTTAACTCCAATTTTCATCAGATCCCTAATTTCACCATTATAAAGCTGAGAAATCAAAGAAATTTACTGTAAGTTTCAAGATTGTCCTATGGTCTTAGTGAACGTGAAATAGACCTTCAATGGGGTTCGCTCTCTAACTTTATCTGGGAATAAACTCTCTACACTAGTATCCCTCAAAATAGAATGAAGTCAAAGCCGATCTACCTGCTTTTTTTTTTTTTTTTTTTTTTTTTTTTTTTTGTATACCTTGGTCGAGGCTCGTATGAGAGCTAACACACAACTCACAGCAAGGAGGCATGAGACAAGAGGGGCGGGAGTGGAAGGGACAAAACAGTGGGGAACAGACACATTAGGTGAACTGTGGAAGGGAGAGGGATGGGGATGGGACGGGGAACATGGCGAAGAGAAGATGGACATTACAGGGACTTTCAGGAAGGAAAGCAGGAGAATTGAAGGAAGTGGGCTTGGGTGGATTATCGGGGGTAGAAAAGATCGAGGATTTGGATGGGGGAAGATAAGAGGTGGTGGTGAACAGCTGTTTTGAAAGCCTGGAGGGAAGAATGGGAAAGAATAGAGTGAGGAAGTTTATTCCAAAGGTGGGAAAAAGAGGAATGAAAGAGTGAAGATGAGCAGTGATTCGTGATTTTGGTAGTTTTACCAGAAGGGGGTTGTTGGCGGACCTTGAGCGCCCTGTGGAAATGTGGTTGGGACAAATCGCAGAGAGAGCAGGGGGGCAAGGCTGGAGAGGAGTCGGTAGAAGACAGAAAGACCACCGACCAACCTGCGGTGATTGGAGTGAGAGGCCCAAAGACTCAGCTTCATTGCGGGAGATGCCAATGATCTTAAAAGCCCTGGTTTCGACAGCGTGAAGCCGAGAAAGGTGGGAGGCAGGAGCACCAGCCCAGAGGGGAGAGCAGTACTCCATCAGGCTACGGACAAAAAGCTTTGTAAGTAGTCAGGAGCTCAAGAGGGCCGAGGAAGGACTTTGCACGACGGAGGATTCCCAGTCGGCGACTGGCTTTTTGAGGCAAGGTTGGAAATGTGACTTTCCCAGGAAAGGTCATGGCAGATAGTGAGACCCAGAAGCTTGAAAGAAAAGACTTCTTCCAGAGGATTGTTGAGAAAGTGGATGGGGGGTTTTCTAAACGGTCCTTTCGAAGAGACATAGTGAGAGTGTGAGATTTGTGTGGATTGAAAGACATGTTCCACGTGTTGGACCAGTTTGTGATTTTATCCAGATCTGCAGTGAGCGAAGAAGCTGCTGCTTGCTGGTCTGAGGGATGACAGATGGTACGGCAGAGGGTGGAGTCATCGGCAAAGAGAAATAGAGGATTTTCCAGAGAGTCCGAGAGATCATTGATGAAAACCAGAAAAAGAACAGGGCCCAGAACGCTACCTTGAGGAACTCCAGCCTGCACAGGAAGAGGGGATGAAAGAACTCCATTTAGGGCCACACGTTGACTGCAACAGGAGAGGAAGTCTGCGAGCCATGAGTGGAGATGGCCTTGAATACCATGGGAAGAGAGTTTGGTGAGTAGTGCAGGGTGCCAGACTGTGTCAAAAGCACGTGATATGTCCAGGGATACGGCTCGGATTTCCTGTCTGGCATTGAGGACCTCCATCCATTGATGGGAGAGCAGTAGCAGCATATCCAGGGTAGAGTGACCTGGTCTGAAACCAAATTGATGATTGGAAATCAAGCCATTGGAGAAGAGGAAGGATTTCATGTCTGAAGCGATGATGGATTCCATAACCTTGCTGATGATTGGGAGAAGGCTGATTGGTCTGTAGTTACAGGGATCTGTTTTTGCACCTTTTTTATGCAGGGCAGTGATGTTAGCAGATTTCCAAGTAGATGGCAGATGACCTTGGGAAAATGAGAGGGTGAATAGAACAGAGAGAGGGTGAGCAAGAGCAGAAGAGCAGGCTTTGAGGACACGTGGGCTGATGCCGTCTGGACCGGTTGCAGAATCTGACTCGAGGTTTGAAAGCAAGCTCTCCACCTTGTCAGGAGAAAAGGATACAGAGTCCAGGGACAGTTGGGTGCGACTGGGTAAAGTGGGTAGAGATAGTGATGGGTTTGGGACACAAGATTTAGCTGCAAACACCGAGTTTAGACATTCAGCTTTATCACGTGTGGAATCAGCAGTGCGGCCATTTGAGGTAAGGGAGGGGATGGAGGGGGAACATACACCAGAAACGGATTTGATTAAACGCCACCAGGATTTTGAGGAGGGAGAGAGGTTTGAGAGTTCAGACTTGAGATGAGAAAGATGTTGTTTTCTGGCTCTCCTGAGGGTAGATACACACTTGTTCCGAGCTTTGTGGAAAGAACTGAGATTGCCCTCAGTTGGGTTTGCTTTCCATGAGGCAAAGGGAAGTTGTTTCAGGACAACTGCCTCGCCACAAGCTTCAGTAAACCAAGGGCGGGAGGAAGGGTAAGACAACTGAACACGAGAGGGGATAAATCTGTGCATGAGGGAGAGCAAGTTTCTTTGAAAGAATTCCCAGGATGAGTTGATGTTTGAGAAAGTAGTGATAGGAGACCAGTCTGTAAGTTTGATGGCTGCTCGGAGACCCTGCCAGTCGGCTTGAGTGAAATGCCAGACTCGACGGCGGTGAGGTGGTTCTCTGATAACAGCCAGAGAGATGTCCACTTTAACAAGGACGTGGTCAGAAGAACCAATTGGAGCGAAGGAAGAGCAGCAGATATTGTCAGGGAAATTTGTCAAAATCAGATCCAGAAGAGATGGAGTACCATTGGTTGAGATCCGCGTCGGGAAGTTGACCGATTGAGTCAGTCCCAATGAGTCACAGAAAGCTTTTGCTGATGTCCACGTACATTTGCTTGCTAGAAGAAAGAAAAAAAAAAAAATAAATAAATCGCAAACTAAGAACTCATAGATCCTATCAACTCTGGGAGTAGACTTCTTTACCAGAACCCTGCGACAAAAAGCCTCGATCAAAAACGAGCACGTGTCGTATGAACCTGCTAAACCCTAGAGACTATTAGCTAAGACTTGTCTGGAACAAGACCTCAGAAGAAAAAATCATGAAAAACCTTTCCTTCATAAAATCCTTTAAGTTTATCAATTATCCCTGAAATTTCCATGTCTGGAGCTGTACGACACCAACTACGACACCCACGACCTCTGGGTCTTTCTGATTGGATTAGCAAAATACTCATTACTGAAAACATTACCTTGAGAACCTGACCCAGTACCTTGTACCCTGTCATTAAGGCCCAAAGGATAGATTGCACATTGTGTCCTTATCCAAAAATCCTCTCTACGCCCAAGCTCAATATTACACTCTTTATTATCAAAATTATTAACATTAACTGAGTCGATAATTTGAATAGAACAATCACTAAAGTAATAGAATGTGTCCACGTGGCAGATAGCACTTGTTGGAGCTAAATACAACCTGGTCTCACCAGTCAGTTAGTGGGGCATCAAGTGCCAGTATGTGTGTGTGTATATGTGTGTGTGTGTATATGTGTGTGTGTGTATATATATATATATATATATATATATATATATATATATATATATATATATATATATATATATATATATATATATATATATATATATATATATATATATATATATATATATATATATATATATATACATATTTGCGAATTCGCGCCCACCGGCGTGCGATAGGAGACGTAACTCGAATCGAGGAACGTCGCCCACCGGACGGACAATTCAGTTGTGACCCTCTCGGAACAACGCCGGGAGCTAGTCACGGGTGGGTCTTTCGACCTCGCCACAATCGTGCCAATCAGCCACCCGCGTAGGATAGGGTTGTTCGCCAAACTCGACCTACCTAAGTACCTACGCGGATGGTTAATCGGGCGATCGTACCTCGCCGCAGGTTGACTTTGGACACGAACCGCTAAAGCGGTTCATTCCGTACTGCAGAGATAACCGAGCGGAGTTATCATCGACCTCGACGGTTCAGATTAATTACCGGGAACTTACACCCACTACCAATCTCTGACGCGATGCAAGATGGAGAGTCAACAAAAGGAAGGAGACTAAGCAGAGCGGGAACAGTTCAACAAGCAAGCATTTTATTGCACGACACACGGACACAAAGCAAGCACGTATATTCGGTCACAGTAATAATAATAAAAGGCACGTATTCAAGCACAGAAAGAAACAGTAAAAGAGAGATACTACCGACTAAGACCGACACACGGCAACACTTACGCAGTTTTACTTAACAGACGGCGCCACCACAAGCATTTACACAAAAAGCAAAGGAAAAAGAAAGCCACCCTCATAGGTGAGGAGGCAGACAGGTCCGTAGACCAAATGTACGTGGATCCTGAAGGATCGGCCAGGTCCACGAGACCGAGAAGGTCTTACCCGCGTCCTCGTGACGCGATGGCGGGCAAGCAGCAATGTCCGCGCCGCTGCGCCCCGACTCCGTGCCCCTGGCGTGGTCGGCGAGTCCTCTCCGGCGTGCTCCGCGCGAGCGGTCTTGTTGGCACCACGTTTAGGGTGGGGGAGGAATGGGGGCCCCCTCGACACTATCTCAGCACGAATGGGGGGGGGAATCGTTGATGCTCAGGGAGAGGGGTATGGCTGGCTGGCCTGGATCCCGCGACGAGTCAAGCGACCCCCACACACAACCTCGTCGCCATCCGCCGTCTTCCCTGTAACTCCTCCGCAACTTCTCTCCAAGCTCAACTTCAGCCTCTTTTAGTTCCACACTCCCGCCGCGCGAGTCACCTTGCGCTCGTATCTTTATAGGTCTCAGGAGGAGCCGATATGCAAATATGCGGATCAAAACGCAATTGGAGGCGGGGCCACGGCACCCTCTGTTCAACCATTGGTAGGGCAAAAAGGGGCATGAACCTCCCTTGATCCAAATATTTGCATAAACGGACCTCACATACACGAGCTTGGAGGTGGGACCAAGCCGCCTCGCGTTCGCCCATTGGACGGAGGGGAAGTGGGCGTGAAGCATTTTGGATCAGAATTTTCCCCCGGAAAGGCCGCCATTCGCGCTCGTGGCTCGGTGCGTTTGGCACCAATCGCCGAGCGGGCCCGAGACAGCCCGACATTCAGTGTTCACAGGTGGTGCGGTTGTTGGTTCTGAAGGAGAAAGGCGAAGGTGGTAGAGGGTTTTCAGTGGTGGTTTGATGGTTATGGTGTCGTTTGGGAATGGCAGTGAAGCGAGGTTTGCGGGATGGAGTTGTAAAGGTAAGACTAGTGGCTGTTTGCGTTGTTGATGGCTTAATGGTTGAAAATAACAATAGAGAAAGAAAAAAATGGCAAACTGAAGGATCGCAGCCCGAATGGATCACATAAGTTCCCTCTATACAACGGGTGTGGGCTAACGACACATGGACTTAGGCCAAAAAAAAAAAAATGTTGCATTGGCGTAACCCGCCCGACCCTAAAAATTCCGCCGACCCTACGTTTTTTTGTTTTGTTTTTTTGCTATCGAAAAATTTTGCCGACCCTATTTTATTGCTATTTTTGTTGTTTTGCTATCGTTTTCAAGTATCTTGTTGATTGCGATCGCGATCGCAAAAACCCGGAAGTGTTTCGGACAGAACCCGCCGACAAAAAGGGTGGTACTCGAGCCGGGGGAGATTTTGGGAGGGATTTATTAGGAAAATAAAAATAAAAAAAAAATAAAAAAAAGATCCCGACCGACCTACCCTATTTTTCAGTGACCTGTTACGCCAATGCAACATTTTTTTTTTGGCCTTATCGAGATATCTCACCTGAGGACTCTTTATGGTGTAATGCGAATTTCCACAATATATATATATATATATATATATATATATATATATATATATATATATATATATATATATATATATATATATATATATATACAGTATATTAATTCATGTTATCATTGAAATAACCATGTAAACACAATAAATACAGTGTAAATTACACAAAAACACGAGTTTTACCTTTTTAATTTATTCCAAAACTATGAGATGGGTGATGGTAAATACATTATGTACTCGGTACTGTCCTCTTCCGAAAATAGAAAACACAAGACACAAGACTAAGCTCGGAGATGATGATGCTGCTATTGGGGGGGGGGTGGATGTATAATTTGCTCTGGCTGTTGGATCGTAGGGAGCACGATGAAGGTGCTTGCTGAATTTCCAAATCGAAGAAGGGTAAAGCGATCCTTCGCCACGTCGATCAAGAGCAGATCTTCCCTGTTTGACAGGAAGGTGCAATATATGGCATCCTCTTCCAAAATAATCCCATCTCTGGCATTAAAAACCTGCTCCAACATAAATGTCTTCGTCTCGATTTGTTCCATTAGCCATGGTTCACCTGGAATCTTCGGTCTCAGGTGCCTTGTGAAAAAAGGTTGGTAAATCCACGATTTCTCCCATACACCAGTCCACTCAAAGACCGAATAAGTCCACAATGATTTTTCTCGTACACTAGTCCTGCTCATTTCCTGTTCGATGACGGTTCATTATTAAACTTAGCTAAAGTCCCGTTTGCTGGTCTCATTTACTACAATTAACGATGCATGAGAAACAAGAAAAGGCTTGTAATAAGAGGCAATCGTACACGTGGACGCAAGCAATGACTCATCCCAGCTCAAAAACCGTAATTGGTCGAAATGAAACACCATGATAACAGACTCAGAACACAACAGGTTGCCCGTAATTGGAAGAAACCACGACATTGGAGGGTTTACTGTACTTTGCACCGTCCATTGTACCTTCTCTCCTGACAAGCTTGCCAGTTCCCAGCTGATGAAAAACAGCCCCACAACATGATGCTGCCACCACCATGCTTGACAGTAGGGATGGTGTCGACTGGGTAATGTGAAATGTTTAGCTTGTGCCAGACGTAACACTTTGAATTTAGACCAAAATGTTCAATTTTTGTCTCATCTGACAACAGAACCTTTCTCCACATTCCTGCAGTATCATAAAGATGATTTTTCACAAACTACGAACTTTTACACGTGTCCTTTTCAGTAACTTGGCTTCTTTATTGCCAACTCACCTGCCCATAGAGGTCAGCTTTGTGAAGGGAACAGGATACTGTTGATTGACGAACACTGAACCCCATTTCGGACATTGAGCCTTGTGGATCTTTCAAAGCCATTGTTGGATTTACAGTGACATTACGAACCAGTTTCCTGCTTGCCTGACTGCTGAGTTTGGATGGGTGACCTGATCTGGGTAAAGTCTAGGTGGTACAATACGTCTTCCACTTATAGATGATGGATTTCACCGTACGCAAAGGGATAATTGATTTTGAAATCTTCTTACAACCCTCTCCTGTGCTTCTCCACCACTGTGTCTTAGACTTCTATTCTTCTTATTCAGCGAATTCTACAGTGATTCTTCATTGAGAGATACAGCCAAAAACGATAAAGCATGCTATTTCAAAAAGTTATTGACGGATTATGACAAAATTTTGTGGATGAGTTGGATAGGTGACAAGAACAAGCTGTTCAGGCATTGGTTTTGGTCCAGTTGTAGATCCGGTCTATCAGAGGGCTACAAAATGCAAACTGTTCAGCCTGGCAGAGGTATGCGCACTCTGCCGAGTGCAGTTCTAGTTTCAATTGAAGTACTGTTATGTACTTGAACACTGTCGATCACAAATCCCCTTTTTGGCACTTCCAAATATGTCCAGTTTAGCAGTACTTGGACAAAATGCTATGCCATTTTACACCATCTTGACCAATCAAATTTGCTGCTCACGTTCTTAGCGTTGGGGAATAGAGATTCAGACGAAATGGTGGCTTGTAGGAAATATAGATTGCACTCGGAAATGCAAAGCAAGCATTTAAAAGACCCTTCCCATTTAAAAGTTCTTTGAACTGTATAAAGTAGGGTTCCCATATTTTATAAGGTTTAAGCAGGTTACATAAGTAGGTTTAAATAAGGTAAAACAAGTATCCTGAATCTTAATAATTTATCCCTTTGAAAATTCAAAAGTAAAAAAAAATTTTTTTTTTTTTTTTAAAAAGGCAAAATCCCAGATTTTTTTTTGTTATTTAAGAAAACTCGGCCAGACGGAAATTTAAGGACCGAAAAGGAGAATGCGTCTGGGAAAAACCAGACGTATGGAGTCCCTAGTATAAAGTGCTCGATGAACTCTCGTGGTGCTGCTGTTGTTGTAAATTATTAACCTCCGCCATCTTCGAAGATGGATGGAGGTTACTGTTTTCACCCCTTTCTGTTTGTTTGTGAACAGTATTACGGAAAAACTCCTCGACGGATTTCGACGAAACTTGGTGGGGGGGGCGGGTTAGGTATGGTCCAAGGATCATGCCATTAAATTTTGGACTTGGTCCCCCCCCCCAAAAAAAAAATTGTTCGAGAATTTTTTTATTTTTATTTTTTGACTTTCCGCATGTTTTAAGTGATTTCCAACCCCCCCCCCAAAAAAAATGTTGGAGAAAAGAACTATAACTGTCAGCACTGTTGACATCATATTTAATGAATAAGATATATGGTTCACTTGAGTGACCCAGCAGTATTGGCGGCGGAGGTTTTGCACTCTCCCGAGTGTTCCCCCTCTCGTTGGTGGTGTTCTCATCAACATACAAAACCAATGTCCTAGGTTTCTCGTTGCATTTACGGTCGAATACAGCATTTTAACTTTTCCAGCCACGCGGTGCAACCATTCAACTTGTCAAAGTCGTTAAGTGTTCTTTAAATTAAGAACATGCATTGCATGTACTGTACATACAGTGCATGACATACCGTGGAAGTAACAAAATCAGTGAAGACTCGTCTTGCCTCAGATTCAACACAACTAGTGCAACCTGTTTCTACTGAAAATTGTAGAATGGTTTGGTACCAATAAACCAGTACTTTGAATTTGCCCGTACGTGCAAAAAAAAACAAAAAAAAAAATTCAAAAAAAAAACTTTCAAACCGCATACCAGAAACAACCACACAGGCTGTTCCTTCGCTCTCGTAAACGACGACTGGATTGGGACATTGTGTTTATCTATAAATGCGCATAAGAAATCGAGAAATTATTAGAATACAGCAAGTCATCACTATCTGGAAGTCTGTATGTTGTAACCCGTAATGGGGAACGCGGCTGAGGATCTCTTCCCCATCGGCCACGCCTACGCAGCAACATGTCCTGTCATTGGTTTGGTAAATAAATGGCCATAACTTGGGAACCACTTATCCGATTTATATCAAACCTTGAAAAGGCACATCCTCAGGTACCCAGAAATATACCTGGCAAGTTTCAATTAGATCGGACCAGTGGTTGTCGAGAAACAGCGGTCACACACACACACACACACACACACACACACACACACACACACACACACACACACACACACACACACACACACACACACACACACACACACACACACACACACACACACACACACACACACAGCTGGAATTATAGATAGATTACGTCGAAACATCCAAAGGAGGGTCTTGAATGGCGGGGTCAGGAGGGAGAGTTGAGAAAAAGAGAGAAAAAATCCACGGGTCCATAAGACCGAAGATGTCCAATACTGTACAGTGTACAGTGTACAGTGTACAGTGTACAGTATTAGCTAGGCCTGAACTGGCACATGAAAAATACTGTACATGGGCAGCAGATCGAGACCGTGTGTCCAATGTTGACCACCTCCAGGCATCATCCCTGGGTAGGGGTTGGGGGGTAAAGGACGTCAGGGATCACACCCACACAGCCGTCCAGTAGGACTGACATCAACTGTAAAGTCCCATACTGGTGCTTCACAAGGAGGGCTGCGTCTCTCTGAGGATGGTGGCTCATGGGACATTAACCGGCTATCTCAACGACTTGCATTCACTTACAAACGCTCGGGCATGTTTCCTGTGGTTCGTTTTGAACGCCCTGAGGAGAAGTTAACGATTGGGATTTGAAAAACAAACACTCTGCCGACGAAATGTGGGAGGGAGGGGGGAGGAGGTGCAGAGCCATTAATTCGCATACAGTAAGTAGCCATACTGTACAAAGGATGAATGACAAGTGTCCTTGGTTCGTGCACAACTTCTGAATGCACTGTATATAATAACAAAATAAAAATCAACTTACTAGATGACCAGACGTAACCAACCGGTCCAAAACCCACGGTAACCAAGATGCAACCCCAGCACTAACTACCGAAAAGAAGAGTCAAAGGATTAACGAACCTTCGGTAACTTCCAACACTTTAAGTCGCTGCTCGCCAGCTGCCCGAACCTCTTGTGCGGGCGAGAGAATGGCAGAAAGCGCGTCCAGCAAAGCTTCTCGCAAGCCACGCTCCACCGCCATGACGGCTCCTCGCCGAACCGCGCATGCGCCACTTGTCGGCGCCAAGCGCCTCCTGCAAACTCCGAACGGCTCTCTGACCCCCGAGCAAAGCCTCAATGGATTGCTCACCCGAAAGATCGCGCTCAATAAACAATAACTACTTAAATATACATTTTTATATATATCTTGTTACAACAGGTATCACAAAAAGAGTTTTGTTTTTTTTTTTAAATGGAGACAGCGAGACCACAGGTAAAGTGATAACACCGCTTACCACACCGACAGCCGTCTACACCGCTTACCACACCGACAGCCGTTTACCACACCGACAGCCGTTTACACCGCTTATCGCACCTACAGCCGTTTACACCGCTTATCACACCTACAGCCGTTTACACCGCTTACCACACCTACAGCCGTTTACACCGCTTACCACACCTACAGCCGTTTACACCGCTTACCACACCTACAGCCGTTTACACCGCTTACCACACCTACAGCCGTCTACACCGCTTATCGCACCTACAGCCGTTTACACCGCTTATCGCACCTTCAGGGGTCTACACCGCTTACCAAACCTACAGCCGTTTACACCGCTTACCAAACCTACAGCCGTTTACACCGCTTATCACACCTACAGCCGTCTACACCGCTTACCACACCTACAGCCGTCTACACCGCTTATCACACCTACAGCCGTTTACACCGCTTTTATCGACAACGATTCGGGTTGGGATGAAAGAAATCATAAAGGAATCAGAACAAGGACTCAGGCACTCGGGAGAGCGCATCCCTCCGCCACGTAATGCCTGATCCACGAGAACATATCACGCCCAATACATTTTTGAAATATCATGCTATATATCGGTTTAACCCAATATCTCAAATGTGAAGAAACACTTTTTGAAAATCAGATTCGGATGCGGATCTTCACCGAAATCGAATCAATTCTTCCTTGCGACACACCCAACGTGTCCACCAAGTTTCGTTCGAATCCATCCACAACTTTTTGAGATATCCTGTACACAGACAGACAGACAGACAGACAGACAGACAGACAGAGAGACAAGCCGGGAGGCGGCGATGGGTCGCCGAGCAGGACTGTAAGTATTGCGACACTTTGACCACAGGACGAGACTGCCGATACCGGCGGAAAGTGGACGCAGCGACGCGCTGTTCTGGCACATGCTCCCATACCTGACCTGACTTTGACCGCTGACCTAGTGGAGATAGGTCATTATGCAAATGAGCAAACTTGTACTACTCATCGAGGAGCATTCACGTGCAAAAATTTGTTTGGATCGGTTGAGCCGTTTCTTTTCAGATGAAGTTTCAGTTTTCAGGAAGTTTCACCGGGAATGCTCAATGGCCCTCGGACACCCAAGTTGAGAGGGTTGCCATTTAGAAACTATAAGATATATTAAAAAAATGGATGTCATATAGCGGATAGAGAATCACCTTAAGATTATGCATACCAAATCTCATCGAGTTCCATCTTCTGATAACTACTCGGTATCCATTTGAATGAAAAGTACCAAAAATGCTGTTTGGATCGGAAATCCCCAAAGTTCGAGGAGGTGCTACGGGTGAACAAAGATATAAATCGAAAATCCGGCTTGGTCGTTTGTGCACAATGTATTCCAGACGATTAGTGTGAATTTTCATGACCATCCGACCATAACCCTAAGAGGAGGAGCATTTGGCGCGAAGGCACCTCCAGCTCTCGCATATTATCGATTTTTGCCCTTTGACCCCTGACCTAAGCAATATCGGTCAATATGTCCTGAGACAAAGTTGTAGTACTCATTGAGTACCATGAACCTGCAAAGTTTCATTCGTATCGATGCACTCACCTGGTCGCTAGGGGGCCTTCAATTTTCGCCAATTTTCGCGCATACCCTAATTGTAGGGGGCGCTGCGGGTAAAGTATTCCATATATCACAAAAACCGGAATATATTTGGTAGAGCATCACCTGTACATCATTCGTGCCAAATTTCATAACCCTACGTGGGATAATGGCTTTCGGAATTGATTTCGTGTGAACGGTACCGATTTTGATTGTTTTTCGGTTGTTGCTAGGGAACCAAAGCGTCCCTAGCAACCATCACAATTTCCAAAGCACGAGGTCATAAGATAAGCCATAAGTACCTACCACCGGAGTCAGGTCAAAATCGGCCCACGTTTACTACCAATTATGCTGATGACAAACGAACAAACAGCCAAACAAACAGACAGAATTACTGACAATAAGGGTCACCTATTTCGGCGACCCAAAAGACAAACAGACAGAAAGGGGTAAAAACATAACCTCCTTCACCTTCGGTGGTGGAGGTAATACAAAAAACGAGTCGTACTAGATCTCATTTCCTCACATATAGATTCATTTTATTTTAATGTTAAAGGAGAAATGCAATTTCAGTGAACCTCCAAGCAATATTTCTAGAATCATCCATGTCTTATCCATCCATGTGCTGGCAGGATAAATACTCACCTCTTAGCTGTCGAGCCTGAGCTCCAATGTCGGCCCAGTTATAAACTGTCATCCTTGTGTTTCACAAGCAGGGTGATTCATCAATGTGCCATCTCTCAGATAGACATTGAACGGAGGTCCCATCTGCCAGCATTGGTTGATGAACGTTAAAGATCACAAAACATCAGTGTCCTTCATGAAGAGTAGGTGAGCTATCACTGGCACCCTGGAGAAATTCCAAATTCCTGTCTTAACGACTGCTGGTGCTGGGATGGCAATGGCAAACCACCCAGTCCTTGAAACAGCTTCGGCAGCACCGACTCTCTGTAATAGAGTATGGTACATCAGAGTCGTAGTAGTAGTAGCAGTAGTAGTAGTAGTAGTAGTAGGTCCTGGTCCATGTCTTATCCACAATGGGCTGGGAAACATATGACATCAGTTGTTTTTCTGGGTCCTTCGTTGCCTCTGAAGCACATATGTGACAGTCTCTCTTCGCACTTTGGTCAAACGTGAACAAGCCATGGTTGCCTCCATAGAAACTACTTGGATATAATTATGGAGTTGCAGAATTCTCTACTTAATAGAAGTGATAAATTATATTGATGATAAAATTTGGAATTTACCAGTGTTTTTTTTTTATGTTTCTCTTTCACTTTATATGATTTAATCACATTTTAATTAATTTTGGGGATGATATATTGTTACGAATCTGGAACCCATCACACACACCAGCCAGAGTCCTTATCTATCAGTTATATCGATAAGTATGTGTTTCTAGGAAGGGTCCCGTCCTATGTTTAATGGGTGATTAATTGTACGTGCACTGTGAATTATTTTATATTTAGGATTTTAACATCACAAACAACAACGACAACAACAACACTCTGCTTGCGGCATTGTCCGCACTCTTCTCGCGCTGGCATGCGGGCATGTGCCGAATTCCATGCCCCAGGTGGTGCGGATTTCGCAGCAAATATGGTCACGAAGCGTTTTGCTCTGGCTTGGCCCAAATATGGGCATGGAGCGCTTTGTTCTGGCTTAGCGCCAAATAAGGGTATGCGTCATTTTCCCCCCAATGGGCACCACTCGGACCAAAGCTGGGGTGGTCCTTCTCAAGAAGGTGGAGCCGCGACACGCCATCCACCTAATGGGAGTAGGTGACGGGGGCACAGACCGCGCCCCAAAAACGATGGGGAAGGCTTTGATGATTGCGTCCCGTTGGTAAGAGCGCTCTTCTGTCTAGATCTGCGGCTGACTGCATCCCACACATCCGAGGCATCTCGTCTGGCGCATTACAACAAGCGGTCGACCATCTCATCACGGAAGATCACGTCATCTCACCTCCTCAGGGTTCGGCTGCCCAGGTCCGTTCTTTGGCAACTGGTGCTCCAGGAAGGTGCGGTTGTCCAGCCGCGCGAACGTGGCCAGGTAGCCAGCATGTTCTCATCCCTCAGCTCATCTTCCCTCCCGAGCTGAAGGGGCAATAAAGACCTCGAGGTCCATCTCTTTATTGGTATTTGTGTGTGCATGTGTGTGTCCGTGGGCCCTGTCTCGAAGTAGAATTGTTTAAGGAATTGCTTGTAGATTTGATACCTTTCTTTATTCCTGATAACTCTGCTCTGTGTTCCCATCCCCGATTATTTTTGAAATAAATATCCCTTTTGTTGAATGTACCAGCTCGTTCTTTGTCATTTCTGCCATTAGTCTGCCACCGTGCATATTGGGAATTAGGAAGGCCGCTGTTGCCGTAATTGTTCATTTGGACTGACAGGCCTCGGTAACCATCCGCTTGGGTTACACACGGTTCGAGCACGGTAACGGCACATCCCGCTCGAGGCCTGCCGAGAGTGTGAATTCCCCGGTAGCTTTGCCGCATGGGTACTTAGGTATATTGAAGTTTGGCAATTAACCCTACCCCACGCGGTTGAATTATTGGCGATCCATGGTCCTGTAAGGAGCCCGTGCCTTTCGGACTTATCCAAGGGTCACGACCGAAATTCCGGTGTGTTCGGTGGAGCCAACTCTACTGCTCCCCCAAGCAGTCGTGCATCGCCACCGAGACCCGGCCCCACAACAGTATTTGTGCCAATGATTGAGTTCTTTAATTAATCATACATTGTATCTCATGAAGCAAGATTATTACATTTTGTTGTTAATTTGGAAATGCCAGGCCTCTGCCAAGCTGTGGATTTTAGGCACAAATTAATTTTAGTTATTTGTTACCCTTGCTGAAGGATTCGGAGAGGGTATGGCATTTGGTTTCGCTTGTTTGTCTGTCTGTCTGTCTGTTTGTCCGCACAGAACTTTGGTGTTTTTCTCTGCAACTGCTTGGCGGATTGAGACTAAAATTTTACCATTGGTGTGACTACTCATATAAAATGCTTTGTGATAATTATGACGTCATAGGTCACGTGGTGTGGCAGCCATAGTGGAAAAAAACGGGAAAACTTTGGACCTCTGTATCTCTGAAACCGCAATAAGGAAAAAAATTGAAACTTGGCACATGGCAAGTACTCCTCATGGGGAATGAGTGTGGTATTTTTATGATGTCATAGTCAAAATAACGTCAAAAAACATTCATGAAGTCATCGGTCACGTGATTCGGAGGTCATATTGTTTTAAAAATAAACCTACAAAAATCTTCTCTGAAATGGCTGAACAGATCGAGGCGAAACTTTACACATATGACTGCCCATAAATGAGGAACTAGTCACACATATGACGTCATAGGTCAAATGGTTTGGTGGCCAAATTGGATTTATCTGCAAACCTATAAAAATGCTATCTTTACTCTTTTTCTTGTTTTATTGTGTTTTTGACGAGCAACATGTGAGTTGAACCCCGAGTTATTTGGTTGTACTCTCACTCAGTTCCGATTTAAAGGGTGTTTTATTAGAATGACATTTGATAATGTATTTTTGTTGAGTATGTACACTGATTGAAATCAAGGTTTACTCACACTTTTTCCATCATTCTCCACTGACAATCCATGAATTATATTGACTACATTAGTTTTATAGCGAACGTAGTGAGCTTCATATTTAACGCGTGCACATGAGAGAATAGGAAACAACAACAACAACAACAACAACACAATACCCTGGCAATTTGGAATCCGTGTCGTTGGTTATGACCCTTTTGCTTCCGGTTTTTTTTTTGCTTCCGGGTTTTTTTTGCTTCCGGTTTTTGGCATGGGGAATGATGCATGCCGGGAGATAAAGGCATCGTCGGAGACATGAAAGAACCAAATAATATCAGACATGGTGTATATTTCCTCCACTGATTTTAATAAAGATATCTCCCGCATCATCAAAAAATAATTTTTAATCGTGATATACATTATTTGATCGCTGATCCCGAATCCAGGCCGAAGTAACCGGAAATTGCGTAAACAGTTGTGAACAAGTTATGGGTAAAGTCAGAAGCGAATGTAAGAAGAATTATACGTTCGCTTCTCATATTTATTTTTTACATGAGATCCTGTTCTTGGCGGTGTAGTTGTTGTGAAGGTAATGTTGAGGTAATATTATTTTTTGAGATGAGATCCTGTTCTAGGTGGTGTAGTTGTTGTTGTGAAGCTAATGTTGAGGTAATATTAATTTTTTTAGATGAGATCCTGTTCTGGGCGGTGTCGTTGTTGTTGTGAAGGTAATGTTGAGGTAGTATTATTTTTTTAGATGAGATCCTGTTCTAGGTGGTGTAGTTGTCGTTGTGAAGCTAATGTTGAGGTAATATTAATTTTTTTAGATGAGATCCTGTTCTAGGCGGTGTCGTTGTTGTTGTGAAGGTAATGTTGAGGTAGTATTATTTTTTTTAGATGAGATCCTGTTCTAGGCGGTGTAGTTGTTGTTGTGAAGGTAATTTTGAGGTAATATTATTTTTCGAGATGAGATCCTGTTCTAGGTGGTGTAGTTGTTGTTGTGAAGGTAATGTTGAGGTAGTATTATTTTTTTAGATGAGATCCTGTTCTGGGCGGTGTCGTTGTTGTTGTGAAGGTAATGTTGAGGTAGTATTATTTTTTTAGATGAGATCCTGTTCTAGGCGGTGTAGTTGTCGTTGTGAAGGTAATGTTGAGGTAATATTAATTTTTTTAGATGAGATCCTGTTCTGGGCGGTGTAGTTGTCATTGTGAAGGTAATGTTGAGGTAATATATTTTTTTTTAGATGAGATCCTGTTCTCGGCAGTGTCGTTGTTGTGAAGGTAATGTTGAGGTAATATTAATTTTTTAGATGAGATCCTGCTCTCGGCGGTGTAGTTGTTGTTGTGAAACTAATGTTGAGGTAATATTAATTTTTTTAGATGAGATCCTGTTCTAGGCGGTGTCGTTGTCGTTGTGAAGGTAATGTTGAGGATTTTTTTTTTCAGATGAGATCCTGTTCTCGGCGGTGTAATTGTCGTTGTGAAGGTAATGTTGAGGTAATATTAATTTTTAGATGAGATCCTGCTCTCGGCGGTGTAGTTGTTGTTGTGAAACTAATGTTGAGGTAATATTAATTTTTTTAGATGAGATCCTGTTCTAGGCGGTGTCGTTGTCGTTGTGAAGGTAATGTTGAGGATTTTTTTTTTCAGATGAGATCCTGTTCTCAGCGGTGTAATTGTCGTTGTGAAGGTAATGTTGAGGTAATATTAATTTTTTAGATGAGATCCTGCTCTCGGCGGTGTAATTGTTGTTGTGAAACTAATGTTGAGGTAATATTAATTTTTTTAGATGAGATCCTGTTCTAGGCGGTGTCGTTGTCGTTGTGAAGGTAATGTTGAGGATTTTTTTTTCAGATGAGATCCTGTTCTCGGCGGTGTAATTGTCGTTGTGAAGGTAATGTTGAGGTAATATTAATTTTTTTAGATGAGATCCTGTTCTCGGCGATGTAGTTGTTGTTGTGAAGGTAATGTTGAGGTAATATGCAGTAGTGTTATCACGGTTATAGAAATGCACAAATAATTAATTTGATCTATAGTATACCCAATCACACCTTTATGACTAAAAAATTAACAACAAAACTCGAGAGTAAATACTCTAGCAATTTTAAGTCTACCTAATTTTCTAATAAAGATATCTCCCGCATCATCAAAAAATAATTTTTAATCGTGATTTACATTATTTGATCGCTGATCCCGAATCCAGGCCGAAGTAACCGGAAATTGCAGCATCGAATGTAAGAAGAATTCTCCGTTCGCTTCTTGGCTTTGCCTATTCCATATTATCTATATTATTTTGTTATATATTTGCACATCTATACTGTATTAGAATATAAGACCCGTCACTTCACTGACAGAAATACCAATGTTTGCTGTGATGGCTGATCAATAGGGCAGGCAAGAAGAAAAGGATTCCTGGGAGAGCGGGGATAACCAGCGTTGCAAGTTGGCGTTTGCCGTTTTACCACGTGGGCCCATGTACCCTTAAAATAAAAAAATAAAAAATCACAAACCTTCCCGGGAATTCGCTGAAACCACCGTAGTTCGATTTATTGAAATCCGTTAATCCGTTCTCAAGTTATAACACGACAGATATACATACATATATATATATATATATATATATATATATATATATATATATATATATATATATATATATATATATATATATATATATATATATATATATATATATCTTCTTCTTCTTCTTCTTCTTTCGGCTGCTCCCGTTAGGGGTCGCCACAGCAGATCATCCGTATGATCCGCATAGTGATTTGGCACATGTTTTACGCCGGATGCCCTTCCTGACGCAACCCTGGTCGCCTCTTACGACACAGGGATGAGGTACACCTATTTTAACCGGGGTATACACTGGCCCAGTATACTGGTACTCATTGCGCCGACCTCGGAAGGATGACAGGCTGAGTCAACCCCCTGGTGTATTAATTCAGTGGCCCAACGGGGCTTGAACTCAGGACCTCTTGGATCCCAAGCCGCTGCCCTAACCACTGCGCCAACGTTGGCGTAGTGGTTACGGCAGCGGCTTGGGATCCAAAAGGTCCTGAGTTCAAGTCCCGTTGGCCACTGAATTAATACACCAGGGGGTTGACTCAGCCTGTCATCCTTCCGAGATCGGCGAAATGAGTACCAGTATACTGGGCCGGTGTATACCCCGGTTAAAATAGGTGTACCATATCCCTGTGTCGTAAGAGGCGACTTGGGTTGCGTCAGGAAGGGCATCCGCCGTAAAACATGTGCCAAATCACTATGCGGATCATACGGATGATCCGCTGTGGCGACCCCTAACAGGAGCAGCCGAAAGAAGAAGAAGATATATGGTAATTCCAGCGTAACAGACATAATATTGAGACAAAAATCGCATCACTAATTTTGAAAAGGTTGGCCATATTGCAGAGAGTTTCTTTTACATATCGTAATTAGTCTCTATGGCTTTCTGATATTGGTACAAACCCCACTGTGTAGTCTACTACTAAAGCAAAAATCAACACTTAAGAGGCGTAACGGACGTAACATCGAAATGGACACAACTAAAACTGGCCATAGCACAATTCTTAAATCCTGCGAAGTAACGAATTTGTAGTATACCTTTCATTCACGGTAAGCAAACTAAGAATTAGTAGCATACTTTCTATATTCCAACGATACGATCTGTCTGTTTGTTAAAATATTTTGAAAAGTTCACTGTAACGGACGTAACCCATGCGATCACATATTGGATAGTCAATGCTAGGGCGCATTTTATGATATCTATACAATCTCTTACATACATCAGCGAACATTTGGTTGTCTAAAAGCTTGTATAAGCCTCATTGCTTGCATATGCCTCGTTGATGTTGATCTATAGGCACAGAGAAAAATGGACCAAATATGTTGATGAGTAGTTACAGCCTGATCCTATATCAGTAATATTCATCAGCAAATACTACTTCGGATTAAAACATTCATCAAATAGCCATATTTTCGACAAAATGATAACAGACAGAATGACTTACCGTTGGAAGACATTGAGGCAGTTCTTTCAAGATGGCCGCCAAATCACGTGACATCATCCACGGAGTAAATATCTCATAAATTATGAAAATAGTTACAGCCTGATCCTATATCAGTAATATTCATCAGCAAATACTACTTCGAATTAAAACATTCATCAAATAGCCATATTTTCGACAAAATGATAACAGACAGAATGACTTGCCGTTGGAAGACATTGAGGCAGTTCTTTCAAGATGGCCGCTAAATCACGTGACATCATCCACGGAGTAAATATCTCATAAATTATGAAAATTCAGACCTAACTAAACACCGTCCAACAGAAACCCTTTTGAAAAATACATTTTCAAATTTTATGCTTCATGTCCATTATTACGTGGAATTACATATATGTATAGCTAAATCGATAGATTGATTATAAACATGTTACAAGTTGGATTCATGTGGGGCATAAAAATTAATTATATCAATCAAATTTACTTTACAGGGTGTCCAGAAAGTTCAACTTTGGACTTTTATAACATATAATGCACACGATATAAACAAACCGTAAATGGTGTATTGAAGTATAATTAATCTCGCCCCAAAGAGAATGCGAGACTATTATATTACGTGTGTGTGTGTGTGTGTGTGTGTGTGTGTGTGTGTGTGTGTGTGTGTGTGTGTGTGTGTGTGTGTGTGTGTGTGTGTGTGTGTGTGTGTGTGTGTGTGTGTGTGTGTGTGTGTGTGTGTGTGTGTGTGTGTGTGTGTGTGTGTGTGTGTGTGTGTGTGTGTGTGTGTGTGTGTGTGTGCGCGCGCGCACGCGTGCATGTGTGTGTCCGCGTCTCTATTTTTCCTTTAAAAAAATTTTCCTCTGCAACCTCTTGTCCGATCGATGCAAAACTTTAAACATCAGAGGGACTCCCCATGGGGAATATTTTATTGATAACTCTGATGTTATCGGTCACATTGTATGGCAGCTATATTGGATTAAAGGGAAAAAAATTGGACATTATTTTCTCTGAAACCGCAGAACGAAAAAAAATTGAAACTTGGCACATGTTATCAACTGCCCATGGGGTATATACAGTGATAATGATGACATCATCGGTGAAATGGTGTTCCAGTCATGATTGCTTGAATCAAAATCCTTATTTGAAAAATCTGAAACTTCATACATCTGATCTAGGACCTGATGTGAGTGAAGAATTTAATTTATGACATGAATGTCACATGGGGTGGTGGCCATATTGGATTGAAAACGAAACGTAAAAAACACAAACATCTTCTTCTCCAGAACTGCTTAACAGATTGACGTGAGACTTTATCCATATGATCGACAAGCCATGGGGAAATTAGTTTGAAAATTTTCTTCATATTCATCTGCATTGACGCAATTCAGCCTTCATGTGCACAAAGTGATCGTTACATATCCTCACAATTAATCAATAAAGCTGAGGATAAATTTTCTTTTTTAATATACAATGTTAAGGCTCGTATAAGAGCGAACACACAGAATGTATAGCAGAGGGGCGGGAGAGGGAAGCACAAAACGGTGGGGAACAGAGACATTATGAGACCTATGGGGGGGGTACATGGGGTAAACAAGATGGACACTACATGACTTTCAGGTCCTTACACTATAGGGACTTTCAGGAAGGAAAGCAGGGAATTTGAAGAAGGTGGGTTTGGAGTAGATTAATGGGGTTAGAAAAGATCATGGTTTTGGTTGAGGGAAGATATGAGTTGGTAGTGAACACCTGTTTTGAAGAACTGGAGGGAAGAGTGCGATTAAAGAGAGTGTGGGAGTTTGTTCCAAAGGTGGGGGGAAAGGAATGAAAGAGTGAAGGTGAGCAGTGATTCTTCATTTTGGTGGTTTGACCAGAAGGGGATTGCTGGCAGACCTTAAGTGCCCTGGGAAATATGAGTGGGGGGGGGGGGGCAAATCACAGTGAGAGCTGGGGAACAAGGCCAGAGAGGAGATGGCAGAAGACAGAAGGACCACGAACCTGCCTGCAGTGAGAGAGTGAGAGACCCAAAGACTCAGCCTCATTGCGGGAGATACCAATGATCCTAAATGCCTTGGTTTCCACAGCGTGAAGCCGAGAAAGATGAGAGGCAGGAGCACCAGCCCAGAGGGGAGAGCAGTATTCCATCAGGATGCAGACGAAAGCTTTGTATGTGGTCAGGAGCTCAGGTGTGCCAAGGAAGGACTTTGCATGGAGGATGCCTGGTCGGCGACGAGCTTTGGAGGCCAGCTTGGAAATGTGGCTTTCCCAGGAAAGATCATGGCAGATAGTGAGACCCAGAAGCTCGAATGAAAGGACTTCTTCAAGAGGATTGTTGAGAAAGTAGATAGGGGTGGGTAGGGAGGGTTCCAAACAGTCCTTTTGTAGAGACATGGTGGGAGTGTGAGATTTGTCAGTATTGAAAGTCATGTTCCAAGTGTTGGACCAGCTTGTGATTTTGTCCACAACTGCAGAGAGTGAATCGGCTGCTGCTTGCTGATCTGAGGGATGACAGATGGTGTGGCAGAGGGTGGAGTCATCAGGAAAGATATAAAGAGGATTTTACAGAGTCGGAGAGATCATTGATGAAAACCAGAAAAAGAACAGGGCCCAGACAGCACAGGCATTTTAGCAGAAATATTTGGTCAACCTCCCACAAATTGCAACAAAAGCAAACTCAACAGATTTTGATTCCTGGATATGTCCTCAGTGACATAAAAAAGTCCGAAGGGATCCTCTGGGGGGAAAGTCCTGAAATCATGGAAATCCAATATGGCCGCCACCCGGCTTCGGGGAAAATGAGAAAATTGTAAATATTGATATTTTAATATGTTAATATGTTTTTCTGCATTCTAATTGTTTCTAGTTATGGTCAGTATATTGATATACAAGAGTAATTATAAAAAAGTGAAATGTATTGAGGGTAAAATAAATTTTTTTTAGCTTTTTTGTCCAAAAATGTCAATTTTTTGTCCCAAAAAAAATATTTACCTGATACTGATTTTGGCTCCTAGACAAAAAAAGCAACCTTGAAGACACAACATGAAATTAAGTCTATGGCAACACAATATAATTATGTAAATCATTGAAACATGACAAAATTCACAATTCCACTCGGGGCAATCACATCTGCCTGACGAAGGTTTCGAAATGAAAATGAAAATTCGCATTAAACTCAGAAACTACATCCATTATAAACTTACTATACATGTTGAGAAAAATCAAGCATATTAAAGTTAGAACTCGACAATGTCGTCATCATCATCATCATCATCATTGTCACATGGAGTGTTTGTGCAGCCAGAGCCTCTGCAGTTTCCACAAGCTGGAGTGCACTTAATGTTGTGCTTCTTGCATGTGCATCTTATGGTGCTACATTCAGCCTGGCAGTTGCACCTAATGACACGTAACATCTTTTCAGGAGCTGGAGCTGTTGATGTCTGAAATGGCACAAAACCCTCGTCACACTTCTGCCAACCCCAGTCTGTTGAAGAAGTATGCAAGTCTGACGTCTTGAAATGAATCAAAGACCACCTTCAGAAGCATGCCGAGTCTGCAAAGATATCTTCTAGAACTTCGGCGCTCTGGGTTCAGTATATGGACATGCTAGACATTCTATGCAAATACATCCAGGCAGAGCGCACTGGGAACTGGGCACTACATCTACAGGCCATCCAGGAAATGCTGCCTTACCTGGCAGCCTCGGGCCACAACCTGTATGCCAAATCTGCGAGGGTATATCTGCAGCAAATGTCCAACCTCAAAACTCAACATCCAAATGTCCAACAACGTTTTGATGAGGGGTTCCATGTGGTTCGATGAAGTGATCGCCTGTGGGCAGGTCTTTCATCTGACCTGATCATCGAACAAGTTCTGATGAGAAGTTTGAAGACCAGCGGGGGGCTCACACGAGGGCAAGGAATGACAAAGCAACAACGGCTGGTATGGCTACTATCAATACCTGCCTGTGCAGAAATAAACCAGGCAATGCAGGAGCTCACAGGTGTGAACTACAACACTGGAGAGCAGAAGAAGGACATGACCAAAGCAAGACAATCTCGTGACTGGAAGGACACACTATCAGCTCTTCAGTATTTACAGGAACGGAATCCGTTCAGTAGTGATCCACGTCTGAGAAACATTGCCACTGGAGTTCATGCACATCCCACCGTCAATGTCGATACAGCACATGCTGTAGGAGCCAAATATTGAAATCTATAGATGGGAAAACACCTGCAGAGTACACATTTAAGAGGAAAGACCAAGTTGTCACCCTCGGCATGAAGTCATCTGTCAAGATTGATGGAGAGCAAGTCCAGGTTGACCCACAACTCCTCTTCCAGAGACTGATCACTGTTGCACAGACAGCAGAAGAACTGGAGTCGGCCTTCAAATATGAATTGTGCAGCTATCCACCAGCCCTCTTTGATTCCTCTCTTCAGCACCGAGAAGCACACAAGCCAGTCTTTGCTGATGCCATCTGGGATCTTCTTGGATCCGATGTCCCAGCCGATATCCCCAATGATGGGCAACAGTATGTTTTGGATGGCGGGGCACTTGTTCAACGCATTCCATGGTCTCGTGGATCTACATACAGAGACATACGCCACCAGTACACTGATTATGTAACGAAGAAGTACGGAGATGCCATATTCGTGTTTGATGGTTATGAGAGTACCAACACGAAGGACATGACACACCAGAGACGGTCTAAAGGGAATGCTGGCACTACTGTGACATTTACTGCTGACATGCGTCTCACAATGAAGAAGGAACAGTTTCTTGCCAATCGGCAGAATAAACGGTGATTCATTTTTACGTTGAGTGAAGAGCTTCAGAAGAAGAACTGTGAGACACACCATGCCTCAGGGGATGCTGATCTCCTGATTGTACTGACGGCCATGCAGTCTGCTACTGTCACCAACACTGTGTTAGTTGGTGATGACACAGACCTCATCCTCCTATGCTTCCATGCAAGCTTAGAATCCCATGACCTCTTCTTTTGTCCCGAGCCAAAGAAGAACACGAAGAAGCCTCACATCTGGAACATGAAGGCTACAAAGAAAATGATTGGTACAGACATATGCAAGCACATACTGTTTCTACATGCAGTTCTTGGGTGCGACACGACTTCTCGTCTTCATGGGATTGGAAAGGGAGCTTCCGTCAAAAACTTCAAAGCAAACAACACATTCCGTGAGCAGGCCAAGGTTTTTGATACATATCCAGCTTCCGTATGTGATGTGGCAGATGTAGGAGAAAAATATTGGTGATAATTTAATCCACAACGGAAAGTCAACTGACACCCTGGACACCCTCCGGTATCAGCGGTACTGGGACAAGGTGGCTTGGAGCTCCTCTCACGTGCAACCACAGACGTTACCACCAACATCAGAAGCAGCAAAGTATCACAGCCTGCGCGTGTATCTGCAAGTCCAAGAATGGAAGGGATGTGCAGATGAACTTCTTCTGACAGACTGGGGTTGGCAGAAGTGTGATGAGGGTTTTGTGCCACTTCAGACATCAACAGCTCCAGCTCCTGAAAAGATGTTACGTGTCATTAGGTGCAACTGCCAGGCTGTTGATGTGCCAGGCTGCACATGCAAGAAGCACAACATTGAGTGCACTCCAGCTTGTGGAAACTGCAGGGGCTCTGGCTGCACAAACACTCCATGTGACAATGATGAGGATGATGACGACATTGTCGAGTTCTAACTTTAATACGCTTGATCTTTCTCAACTTGTATAGCAAGTTGATAATGGTTGTAGTTTCTGAGTTTAATGCGAATTTTTATTTTCATTTCTAAACCTTCGTCAAGCAGATGTGATTGCCCCGAGTGGAATTGTGAATTTTGTCATGTTTCAATGATTTACATAATTATATTGTATTGCCATAGACTTGATTTCATCTTGTGTCTTCAACTTTTCTTATTCTTTTTGGTCCAGGAGCCAAAATCAGTATCAGGTAAATATTTTTTTTCGGGACAAAAAATTGACATTTTTGGACAAAAAAGCTATAATTTTTTATTTTACCCTCAATACATTTCACTTTTTTATAATTATTCTTGTATATCAATATACTGACCATAACTAGAAGCAATTAGAATGCAGAAAAACATATATTTTCATCTTAAAATATCAATCTTTACAATTTTCTCATTTTCCCCGAAGCTGGGTGGCGGTCATATTGGATTTCCATGATTTCAGGACTTTCCCCCGGAGGATCCCTTAGGACTTTTTTTTCTGTTACTGAGGACACGTCCAGGAATCAAAATCTGTTGAGTTTGCTTTTGTTGCAATTTGTGGGATGTCATCCGACATTTTGACTGGACTATGAACACTGCCTTGAACTCCAGCCTGGACAGGAAGAGGGGGATGAGCGAATTGAGGAAATCTGTGACATTTATTGAGTGCACGGATTATGCAAGTGCAGTGGCCTGCGGAAGTATTCACCCCTTCCAATAATGTCACATTTAGATTAATTACAAATTTTGAAGAAACAATTTTACCAAATTAACTTTTTTATTCATAACTGAAGAGACCGAATGAAACATTGTTATAGTTGCATGAGGTTACATGTCAGTAACACCTGCGAAAACACGTGAACATATCAAAATTCACTGGTTGAAAAAGTATTCAGCCCCTTAATTCAGTACTTGGTGGAATTTTTTGCATCAATGACTGCTATGAGTATTTCTGGGAAGCTCTTTACCAGCTTTATACAGTGAGATGATGAAATCTTTCGCATTGTTCACGTGAAAATTGCTCGAGTTCTGCCAAGTTTGATGAGGATCGTCGATTGACTGCAATCTTCAAGTCTCGCCATAAATGTTCAATTGGGTTCAAGTCAGGACTTTGACTGGGCCACTTGGGTACATTTATTTTCTTCTTATTCAGCCACTCCAGTGTGGCTTTAGCTTTGTGCTTCGGATTATTGTCCTGCTGAATCTTCCACCCAGTTTCAGATTCATGGCTGATTCAAGCAGGTTTTCATCAAGGATTCTCCTGTACTTTGCACCGTCCATTGTCCCTCCGAGTCTGACAAGCTTGCCAGTCCCAGCTGATGAAAAACAGCCCCACAACATGATGCTGCCACCACCATGCTTGACAGTAGGGATGGTGTTGACCGGGTTAAGTGCAGTGTTAGGTTTTGCACCAGACGTAACGCTTTGAATATAGACCAAAAAGTTCAATTTTTGTCTCGTCTGACCACAGAACCTTTCTCCACATTCCTGCAGTATCATTATGATGCTTTTTTACAAACTCCATACGAGCGTTTAGATGCGTCCTTTTTAGTAATGGTTTCTTTCTTGCCACTTGTCCATGGAGGCCAGCTTTGTGAAGGGTACAGGATATTGTTGATTTACGAACACTGACCCCCATTTCGGACATAGAGCCTTGCAGATCTTTCAAAGTCATTGTCGGATTTACAGTGACAATCCTGAAACAGTTTCCTGCTTGCCTGGCTGCTGAGTTTGGATGGGCGACCTGCTCTCGGTAGAGTCTGGGTGGTATGGTATGTCTTCCACTTCTTAATGATGGATTTCTCCATACTCAGAGATAATTCGTCTTTTGAAATCTTCTTATAACCCTCTCCTGAACCATGCTTCTTCACCACTTTATGTCTGACTTCTTTTGGAAAGATCCTTGGTCGTCATGTTTGCCTTGTTGGTTCACCAAGTGAGTTTCATCTTAAAACTCCTTTGATAAGTGAGGGAGCTTAATTTTTCAATTGAACCACTGATTACGTACAGGTGAAGCCGATTACACTTTTTTTTATCCTTTCAAACAAATAATTTTCTCCTGAAGTGATTTAGGGTTAATTGGGCAAAGGGTTTGAATACTTATTCAACTTAGAATCATCTGATTTTCTGTTTATCAAACTTTTTCACATTTTATCTGCATTTTTTTTTTAGCTTTATCACTTTGGAGTAGTTTGTGAAGACTAATTGAGTGTTATTTGAAGGAATCATGAAATAAGCTCAGGTAGCATTAAAATGTGAAAACTTTGGAGGAGGTTAATACTTTTGCAGTCCACCATATATGGGCTATAACAGCAATGGGCCATAATGGTAGCGTGTTCAGAATGAGTGTGTGAAGTGAAACTATGCACTCTATGAGTGCCATTCCAGTTCATAAAGCTTTTACTCAATGCAGTTAAATTTTCTAGGCTTCAAAATAACCATCATCTTTTGTTTTCAGAGTACATTGTTCAATCCGATTTTCTAACTTGTTGAAAACATTCTCCAGTTGCTGCTGAGTAATTCCATATGAATTGCATTTGTGATCATAGCCCCATGTTCACCCAAAGAATGTGGTTTTTATGAGTAAGCAAAAGCTTTCCAAAAGCAATAGTTTTAAATCGCCAGTTAAAATGTCGTCGAATGGGGGACAGGTCAGGGCAACGAGGTGGCCGCAAGCAATTGGTCCACAAATACCGATCCACATATCATTCAAGAACCATCACACATTCGCAGCATACTGGCAGGGATCCCAGTAGTGCTGGTACAAGATGATATCTGAAAGATTTTACATTTATAGTTCCATCCATTGGGACCATACTCTGTGCAGAGCATTGGTGCTGCTTAAGCAGTCTCCTTGGCTCTTGGGCACAATCCTGGACGGGTCGCCGCTCCGACACAGGATACCACCAAACTGGTACTCATTTTGCCGACCTCGGAAGGATGACAGGCAGAGTCAACCCCCACCTGGTGTTAATTCAACAGCTGAGCGGCATTTGAACTCAGGATCCTCGGATCCCAAAACCACCACCCTAACCATCAAGCCAACACCAGACATATAGTTATGGTTGGGGAACCAAATGCACTAATTGTGGTGGTTGACCACCACTGATGTAGAAGTTGCCTCATCAGAAAATGTGAACTCATCAGGAAACTCAGGCGAATTGTGGATTTAAGAACAGCACTAACAACAACAATAATATGTCAACATGAACATTAACAACACTTGATGAATTTTGGTTTCATATGCCATTTACAGTTTGTTTTTATCATGTGTACATAAAAAGTTAAAAGTTCAAAATTTCACAAGGACTATATTATGGAAAGCTTGTAATTTGCTCTTGCTCTTTGGAGAGCATCTGTACTGCCAAAGCAGATCCAGGCCAAATGTTATGCTGAGTGTCTTGCCGTTGCCTTCCCAGCAGTCGGTTTTTGGAGCTTGTTCAGGATACGTACCAGAATTTGGAATTTGTTCAGGCCAGAGTCGGAAATAATGGGCCTACTCTTCGTGAGAGATACCTGTGGGAATTTTAATGTCCATCAACAGCTCGTGCTGGCAGATGAGTTCTCCAGTTTAATGCACCTCCAAATGACAGCGCACACATTGAGGCATTCCCTTGCATGCAAAATGCCAGGGTGACGGGTTATATATGGCCTGTCGAGATTCGAACCAAGACTAGACAGCTGCTCAAAGGTAAGCATGCATACCTCTAAAGGCTAACTTGCCAGCCCAATTCAGACATGACTTCTACGGTTATTAACAATAGGGGTGTATTATGGGAATTTTGTTTTCTGTATGCATTGCCATGCAAGGCTGATGCAAACGACAGCTTTGAAGGCCTTAACATTTTCTGGCACTTCTGACTTCTTTGCTTCGTTTGAAACTTAATAGCCCCCGTCGGATCCGGTCCGAAAAGGGGGCTTATGGATTTGGTCTCATCCGTCTGTTGCCATATCTCAGGCATGTACGGACCGATTTTGTTCAAACTTGGCACAAAGACAATAGATGACGTTATACATAAGCATATCATTTTGTCTTGCGATTTAATCAAAGATGGCCAACTGGCGGCCATTTCAGTTGTAAAAAGCCGATGTTGAATGCGGCCTCGACCATTTCTCGAACTCGCATTTACCGATCTTGTTCAAACTTGGCACACAGATAAGGAATGATAGCTACCATAAGCACATACTTTTTCTTCGAGATCAGATCCAAGATGGCCGACTGGCTGCTATTTTGTTACTTTCGCAATCTTACCCAATCGTACGCAATCTTCCATGTCACATGACCACTCAAGTCAGTTGCGCATACACATAAATGTTGTAAATATGGGCTAGCCCTTTAACTCCGTTCAGCAAAATTACTAAAACCAAGGGCACTATCTCTTTGCTTTCCATCATCTTTCTATTCTGCACAAAACACATGGACAAATGATGAGGAAACCAGACTTGCAAGTCGTGTCACTTTTACATTCAAACTTTGACGAGTCCGCAAATTTGCAAAACAGGTTTACATACTGCAGATATTTTGCAGATAGGTCAGAATAGACAAATAATGGGTCATTGGTGTGGATGTGGAATGTGGACCCCAAAAATACTTCAGAATATATCTTTATGTGCTTTTGTGATATTCCACTTTGGGTTCCATTAGTCAAATGTCATGCCTGGCCAGCCGGTTCATGAAAGACTTCAGCAAAGCTTCCCCCAGCCAACCCCACAAGAACATGGGAATAGTTGTGGCCATCGGAGAAGAAGAAGAATCACAATTCTTTGTAGATTAATAAAAGATTTTATGAGGTTTGTCACCGACCATTTGAGTGAATTGGGCTGACAGAATACCTTCGAGGTCGAGTAATCCTTTTTGAGCTCTCAAATGGGGGTTCGATTACTGACCTTACTCTACAGTCTTCCTGGTGCTATGCTGGCAGGGCAGACACATTAAGTGCACCATCCGTCAGAGGAACATGAAGCCAGGTGTCCCGTCTGCTAGCATTCACCGGTGGATATTAAAGATTCCACGTTGTCTTTTGAAAAGAGGAGGCTTTCTGTGTTGGTACTCTGGCCAAATTCAAAATTTCTGCCCTGTGACCGAGTGGTTGATCCAGAGTGGGTTCTCACCCACAGAGGCGTACATGACTCGTCATGGGAGAACCACTGCTGTGGTAACAGAGTACGGTCATGAATGGATGAACATTTTAAAGCTAAGCCGAATTGAAACATCTCATCCTGTTATTTGGTCAAACACAACCAATCAAGGCAGTTGAACTAGTTCGTTGAAGAAGGGTCACAAGACTTTATTACCGTGTGGTACAGGTTCAAAGATCAACATTACACTGGCAAAAGGAACGAGCAGGAAGAGTTTTGGTGTGCAAGGTAAGATCAAGTAGGAGGGGAGGGAGGGGGATCAAAGATGTAAATCTTAGTTGAAAGGAGGGGGCGACAAGAGGGGACAAGAGAGTTGTTGAATAAGTGGATAGCAGTGTGCAAATATTGGGTTTATGAGGGACACACAGGTCACAAGTAAATGCCAGCAATCTAACACAGGCCACAAGACAAAGGATACTGCATGGCCAAGCGTCCGAGCAAAACGCATGTACATTCACACGTACACATGTACCCACAATCCGTCACTCGAAACATGTTTTTAATGCATCCGGCTGAGTTATAATTTCAATATATATATATTTATATAGAGATTTAAAATGTGACATATATGATTATATTATTATCATTATTATGATTATCTCTGTGTGCTTTAGAGTGGATATGTAAGATCAGCTTGATGTGACCACTACACCCAGTCTGATTTCCTGAAATGACTCGAGGAGGCGAGAAAGAAAGAAATAATGCATTTTCAGGACACCAAGCACCCGGGAGCATAACAGTTCAAAATCTCGACATGCTTCGGGTCATCGCTTTTTAGTTTCCATCATTTCACGTCACAGTTCCATCGCATCGTTGTCACAATCAATAAATCGTAGGCCGTGAGATAGGAGGGTGCATCAATACTGCAGACATTACAGGCATTTTCCTTCTTGTGAACTCTCGCTTAATGACCTCCAAATATGTGCCAGAGACAATAATTATTTTTTTTAAAAAAACCTGCTTATTGGTGAGCAGGCAGTCCATCCACTTTGGCCTTTGGTCAGTTGCAGGGAGAGCCCTGAGCACGTACATCAGCAGCACATGCCAGAGTCACAAAAGTGCATTCCCAGAGAAGCTGAAATGAGGCTGCGTTTCTTTTTCTTTCCTTGTTCAAAAGACAACAACTCTTGTTCAAGTCTCTTGCCCAGCAGAATCTTCCAGAACACGCTCGTTTATCTTCCATATAGAGCCATTGCAAGACAAAGATCCGGTGCATCGGTCAAGGCCAAACAAAATCATCCAGACGGCATAACATTTTCGCAAAGCTCACAAAGTCGTGATACCTCAAAGCAAAATTGATATCTCCTTCAGCACGTCCACCGTTCCTTCCTTGTCAGCTTTTCCCATAACCAGATTGGAACATTCGTATGCTCTTTCTTTTCCATTAACTTCTACAGAGACTCAAAACAAAACTACATCCCACGACATAATCAGTCATTCTCCCAATTCCTTTGTGTGTCCTCTCAGTAAATGAGCATGGTAGAATATAGACGGTTAAAAAGGTAGGCATCCGAGGCCCAACATTTTGTTACAATGGCCAATACGACAAAGGTACAAGGTTAAAAACACGGTAACAAACCCCAAGTAACAAAGCGAGAGAGACAGCGAAAGACTAGAAAGGGAAGAGGAATAAGAGCGAATCGTGAGCAGCAGTAGATAGTGAAAAACAAAAGATGAGCAGTTAAACTGCGTAAACAACTAATACAGGTCAAAACCATCAGGACGAAGTTAGCTGGCGGATCGCTTCATTACACATCGCGGGATGCTTCACAGTTAGCACACTGGGTCCTTACAAAGGTCCCCATTGAAACGTCGAAGAGAACACACAGTAAACACGAATGGCAGTTTTGCTGGTTTGTTACATGAGAGTAAACATTCTTTTCTTGGACGTTTCTTCCCAGAAAGAAAAACAAAACCAAAATCCTATTTTTTAACGGCATGTTAAACATCACAAAGGTATTGCCTTATCGAAAGAACTCTTGTTTCCAGCCCTCCCACATAGTGTACCTACCTCTAGAGTAGCTTACAAAAATGAAAAATCAAAATGTTTCTAAAAAAAATAAAAACCAGCTACGTTGTACTTTTATATCCGAGTGCTGTTTGTACTTTTATAGTCATTAATAATGATGATGGGGTCCCTAAATCTCCATTAGTATGGACGGTTTTGTGACAGCCTTTCAGGCCTGGTAATAGGTCTGTCACAAAAGCTTTACATCTCGCGTCGGTGTTGCCGCTGGCTCTCAAAAGCCAATTTCTTTCATCCCTAGTGAAGTGGTGTAAGGTAGTTTTTTCAACTTAGAAAATGCTTCTGTATTCCTTTTGCTCTTATTTATTTTAAAATCACTCTTCCCATTGATTTTCTTGTTTGTTACATCATAACTGACATGAAGTGGTAAGATTGTCCCAAAAACCAACAACGATGTGAATTCCCCCACCCCCCCCCCCCCCGTCAGATGGAATTATCAATGTCTGACTCTTATCTCTAAATAATTCGGATTAAAAAAAAAACAGTTCTGTGCCAGAGGCCCTGAATGCATCCAAAAAAAATCGCTGGTCTTTAAATGCTGTGATGAAGGCTTTGTACGATTAATGGTGGTTGAGAAGGGAACCCTGAACGCATGATTGATTCCTGATGCTCAGCACATGGGAGGCGACAGAGTTCAATATTGTACATTACAGTTAGTACCAAATGAGGGACACTGCAAGCCGCAAGAAAAAAATAATCCAGGGCTGGAGCGGAGCGGGCGGGGCGGGGGCGTTTCACACTCCAAAGGTAAACATGGTTAAAAGACTGGATACATTGGATTCTAGCATACGGGAGGGTTGAGCGAGTGATTGGCTGTTGTGAATTGAAGGAGTACGGGGAGGTGTTTTACAAAAATGTAAAAAACGCTACATTAAAAGTGACGTTACACTGAACGAGGTGTGACTGACACTGTGTATAAATACTGTATGTACATGACGCGGCATACTCATTCTCACGGCGGAAATATGCGAGTCAGATATGATTTGCTTGCCTGTGATGGCAGCGCTGGTACCCTGATGTTTGTCTGAAGCTTGGGCAATTTGAGAGAGTTGCTCTTCAGAACAGCCGAATGAACCCAGCGCTTCGTGCTCGTCATGGGCCAACTTGACAATTCGGAGAAGCTATCAGGAGGGGAACAAAGCTTAGAGCGAATAAGAGGGGTCGGCGCGATGACCCGCAAAGGCGAAACACAAAATGAACAGTCTCATGAAATGCCAAGTCAAACCTAACCAGCTGAAGGGACTTTGAATTTTCTTTTATCTACTGAATGCATTTCTAGACCTGTTATTAGCTATAACCTGCTATTTCAAACAGCTCATTTTGCAACCACCTTCGGGCACATCAAAAATCATCAATGACAGCAGCAACAAGGACATATATCAGCACAAGCATCTGAAGATTTGTTTATCAGGAGCTGGAGAGACAAAGGATCAATGATATTAGTATAGAAATATAAGATCAGGTGTATTGATGAGATGACGAAGAATGAGATATACAATGTTAGGTGGCGTTGGCTTGCCAGTAATGACCAAGAGAGAAGGAACTGCTAAAATCAAGTCGCCTTGCCAGCAAATTCCCATCACGCCTATATCTGACATTTCTGCTTCCAGCCCTCAATCCAAGTGCAGCTTCACCATAAGCATGTTTCATGCCCCACCACTGGCCATCAAAAGATCAATGACAGAATCAGTGTGATTGTGACCGAGGCCCACCGTTTTGCCAAGTTTTATCTTCCCTTTCCTTCTCGCATAACCACTTCCCCAAACAAAAGCGTACAGAACCCACGGCCTGAATCGGGTGAGATAAGATGGCATACAGCACCCTTTCTATCACAGGAAGATATACAAGGATATAATAAAAAAAAACCTTTTTGTGTTGTAAATACATCTATTATTGCACCATGCTGGAAATATTTAATCTGTGCCTTCGTGCACGCTCATGCTTTAAATTTGTCGGATGCTGCATTTGGAGCATTTGTTCAAGTACAATTCTCTTCCGTGGCAATTTTCAGAGGCACGTTTAAACGGAAGGACTTGAAATGTAAATATATAATCACGTCAATACAATCTCAAATGTCAACCAAGTTAAACAGCCGACCTTGTTAGAGAGTACAACACCACGTGACAAATCTTCCACTTGTTTCGTGCAACCCCGTTCTGAAATTAAACCAAGGCTTTAGGCAATTTTGCCCTCGACTCGAATGTGGGCAACTTTGCCCTCGACTCGACTATAATAAAGGCTTTTAAAATATTAAATCACAGGGGAGACAAAAGCTGAAGGAGACGGTCCGTGTTATGATATCAGTTGTCGGTGGTTCAGCTCGTTGACGAACGCCTTTGTGCTAATGTTGTGTTAAAACGTGTTGCTGCTGTCATTGTGTATAATCTCCATCTCAAAGGGCTGCATAGGCAAATACAAGAATGTCTAACTTGAAGCTCAATAGGAGGAGATTGAAGGCATAAAGTGGATTTCATAAAGAGATGGTTAAAAACAGCATTCTTTTTGAAGGGTAGGCTGGGCAAGCAGAGAAAAGAGACAGAAACGAAGAGACAAAGGCAGATTTTCAGAAGCCAGATTTAAACTACCCAACCAAAGGGAAAGCTTGCTGGTCATAGAAATCACAAATTTAACATCACTCAGTCATGGGTAAATCCTGTCGTCTTATTGGACTCATCGGAAATACAATAAAGATAGATAAAGAAAGAGGTGATAAAAGGAATCAAAGAAAAATCACATATTAGTCTCAGCGGTCGGCGACACGTTATCATCCAGTCCCTCATTTTTTGCTTCCCCTTGCTCTGTAGGGGTGTTGGAAGCCATGGTCTCCACATGTGGGGAGAGATTCAAAGTTGCCTCCATTTGGGTTTCAGATACAGAAAGAGAGGTGTTGGCATCGTAAACTTTAACTGCATTCATCTTAGAACTTCCAGGGACAGGTAAGTCCGTGCTTGGCTGAGTCAGCTTTTTCATTCGCTAAGGTTTGGGGTTCAGGTAAAACAATGAGAAGGAAGAAATGTTATGAGCAGAAAACATCGAGAGAAATCAAGATCGATACAAAGGCAGGATTGCATTTGGGAGATAAAACACAAACAATCGACTCAATTTCATGTAAATATTTGAGTGCAAATGCAAAAATCAAACACAAGTTTAACAAATTAGGTTTATAATGTAAAATATCATAAAAGGAAAACATCCAAAAAAAAAAACATCCAAATCCATTGGGATCATACACTATGCAGAGCGTTGGTGCTACCTAAGCAGTCTCCTAGGCTATTGGGCACAATCCTGGACGGGTCACCACTCCGACACAGGATACCAGCTAGCTGGCACTCACTTGGCTGACCTCGGAAGGATGACAGAGAGAGATAGAGAGATAGAGAGATAGAGAGATAGAGAGATAGAGAGATAGAGAGATAGAGAGATAGAGAGATAGAGAGATAGAGAGATAGAGATAGAGAGAGAGAGAGAGAGACAACCCCACCTAGTATTAATTGAACGGTAAAGCGAGAATTTAACTCAGGACCCGAGGATCCCAAGCCTGTCACCCTAACCATTAAGCCAACACCAGGCATAAAAAGAAAACATAACGTGCCAAAACGCTATTCACCTCATCATGCCTCTGCCACACATCCACCCTGCAGGCTTAAAAATTGATCAACGTTCCTATCTTAAAACATCTCCATGGAAATGTCACCTGCCTGAATGCAACAGCCCTGTTATGAAGCATCATCACAGGTGTCATGTGTCAAAGTTAACAAAGTATGGAACATTATAAAAAAACAGACAAGTGTCTGGTTGGTTGGAATGAACAACAGGCAGTCCTGTGAACTTGATGAGAAGAGCGAGTAAAATGACATCAAATGTATGATTTCCCTTTGGCATTCTTTGATAGAATGTCCACTCATTTGTTTGATAAGAAACAAGTAAGTCTATGACAAAGAAAGTTTGACCACCCCAACGACTGACGCTATTCCTTTTCATTCACTACTTAAACTTTGCAGGGCAAGGCTTCGATGTGCGTGTATCGTCGTCCCTCGGATGGACGTTAATCCGGGTGTCCCATCTGCCAGTATTAATTGATGGAAGTTAAGATCCTATGGTGTCTTTTGTGAAGTGTAGGCGAGTTATCGCCGGAACCCTGGCCAAATAACAAATTGCTGCCCGAACCTACTTCGTCGGATATCAGGCCACAGCAGCCAGTTCGTGAAAGACTGGCCAAAAACTTGCCTCGGTCAACTGCTAAAGTTGTGAATAATTGTTGCCATTAAAGACTCATCATCATCAACTATTTAAACTTTAGAGGACATCACAGGCAGGTGACCTGCTGCAAATGAGTTCCACTTTTTCTTTGTTGAATCCAAGAGGAAGGTCACAAATAAGTGCTCCAAGCTGACCACCCTGTTAATATCCTAACGAATGGGAAACTAGTCCTCATGAAGATGAGAGCCGGTTGCATCAGCAGAATAATGAATTCTCTCTCTTATTTTGAAGAAGGGCTCACGCCCGAAACATCAGTTCACCTTCATTTCCACAGCAGTTATATTACCTCTCTAAATATTTGATCGAGATAAAATTCAATCTATGAAAAAAAAAATTCAATGTCAATGCACCCATCAACACCACTTCAGTTTTATGCAGTTACTGCGATCACTAAGCAGTGACCATTACCTCAGCGAATGTTCCTTTGGTGGCAATGATATTGTAAAGAAGACCAAGAGGAATGCAGATCATGGAGGAGAGAGCAAGCGTCCAGCCAATGCCATAGCCCCAGTTTGGGTACACATATGTTATGTTGTAAGTTAAAGGTTTGTACTTGACGAGAGAGAAGATAAAGATTGCCTGCAAGAATGAAAAGATGACAAAGTGACTGATATGTTCTCTCATACAACTAGACATATTTATAATTGAGTAAAGAATTCAAATAACACGATACCCCATGCAGTGTTTAAGTATATACGGTACTTCAATTTTAGGAAGATAATGACTTTAAAGATCGTTATAAAAATCTGGAAGTTCAGCACCAATGAAACAGTCTTATACATCACCCTGATACAATGTAATAAGATGACGTTGAGTCGCAGTTGAGGAGATGGAGGCTTTATTGATCACCATAGGATGCAGCGTAAATTGGCATCGACATAGCAATATCGGCACCCTCTTCTTCACCCGGATACTGCACCCTCTAACATGCCATATATATTATCGATATACAGCATGGTTCCTGGAAGTATTATGAAGACGATTTGTGTTCTACAGTGTTCAAGTATACAATTCAATTTTTAAAAAGGTTTCAAGAGGTTTAAAGGCGTACAAATGAATTAATTCTGAGTTTTACCGCCGTTTTACCCAGTGTTTATTACATCACCTGATCTAACACGTTACATTAGTTCTTCGTGCCTGTTGTTTGTGTCCTTTGTAACATCTCCAAGAACAGTCGGTATCCTGTTTAGAATGATTTTCAATTTTGTTTGATTGCTCGGGAGGCAGATACAGTAAAAAATATTATCTCACTCCTCTTTGCGCGTGTGTGATCGGGACAAATTCAGAGCCAATATATGGTAAAATTGCAAACTTGTCTTCCAATTCGTGCTCAAATATACAACATTAAATTTAAATAAGTTGTTCCTCGATCATAAACTGATAAGACAGATGGACGGACATGAACTAATTGGTAAACCCCACTTTTCGCTTCGCGTGCGTGGGGCAATTAGATAACTGCAGAGGTAAAACGATCACTAAACCATTCAAAAAGCAATACTAAAATGGCACTGGGTTGAGAGCACACTTACGCTGGGCTGAATAGTTTGCTTTCTGTATCCACTGATAAGGCCAGATCCACATCGGGACCTGAACCAAAATGTAACTGGCTGGTTCTCGTCACCAAGCCAACTCATCAACATAGTTTTGTCATAATCTGTCACAACGTTTTTAAATACCTTGCTATATCTCATTTATGGCCCCATCTCTCGATGGGGAAGAATCACTTTTTAAAAAAATCAAAAATCTCATGGACCTTCTTTTCCACTATATTGTTCTGCACACCGAAAATTATTCAGTATTGGCTGGTTTTAAATCCTGAGTAGAGGACGCAGTTTAGCTCACCTGCATGCAATGGAGGCCACATTCATCAGGTAAACCAATCCCATTCTTTGTAGACAGAAAGAATCTGTCTGAACTTCATATCAATTTTGACTATAATGGCTTGACTGTGTGATAGCTGTACCACAATCAACGTTGATTCATCATGAACCCCCCCCCCCACCCCCGACTCTACTAGCCCTCAGCTAATTAGCATTACGTTTCCGACAGTGCTTGGTGATTCAACTGTGCCTATTCATTATTCATGATGGTTCATTTCCATTCCATTTCCGCCTTACTTATTTATTATTCATGATGCTCCGTGGTTCCACCAATCAGGTAATCCCATCCTTTCTTTCTCTCAACCAATCAACGTTGAGGGACATTACATTGTAACTTTATAAGTGAGAGTTTGCTGCTTCTTCTTCATCTGCTTGCGGTTTTATCCAGAGGAGTGCAAGTCGAAAAGATTTGATGTCTATTTTATTGAAATGCATGATTAAAAATTACCCCCGTGTGGGGGTGACGGTCATGTCTATAATGTTTTTTTACTATCATAATCGATGAACCGTTGCCAGATATCTCCTAAAATGACAGACGAGATAGGTTTTGAAAATGGCGACTTTCACAACTTTCGTGACCTCGTGACCTTGACCCTGACCTCGAATCCAGGGAAAATATGTCGTTGGGTATCACTCATCGACCTCTACCCACATACCAAATTTCATCAAGATCGGAAGTAAAAAGTTTTCTTTGTACCGGGAGGTGTTTTTGACCATCTTCCAGGTTACGTGGCGGCTAAACGGGAAGGAAATTCAAAAATCTGTCTGGTTAGATACAAGATAATATGTTTTACTATCATAATCAATAAACAGTTGCCGAATATCTCGTAGAATGGCAGACGAGATAACTTTTGAAAATGGCGATTTTTATAACTTACGTGACCTCGTGACCTCGTCCCTGACCTTGAACCCGGACTAAAGTTATATCGTGCAACACTCATCGACCTCAACCCACATACTAAGTTTCATCAAGATCGGAAAGAAAAATTGTTGATGGATGGACGGACATTCGGTCCGGCTTTATTAGGTCATCTCGGTAGAGATGACCTAATAAAAAACGAGGTCGTATTCATAGAATAAATACCCTGCACAGTCTTGAGAAGGACTTGGTGTGAGCCAAATATTTTTTTTCTTTGATCCAATATGGCTGCCAGACCATGTGACCGATGACATCATCTTTATCAAACAATATTTCCCATCAGTAGTTGATCAATTAATTAAATTTTTCATTGATCGGTTTAGCGGTTTCTCCTTTAAAGATTTTCAGAGATTTTGCCTTTGATCCAACATGGCTGCCAGACCACATGACGCATGATGAAATTTGAACAGCATTTTCATGAAAATGACCAGGTCAATCAGATGAAAATTCACAATTTTAAGAAATTCAGTCCATGTTGACCTTTTGGCCGATGTTGACCTCAGAAATAGTTGGTGGTTGAATTTCGTGACCTTATTTGCAAATCCTGTTCAAATTTCAAGTCAATCAGATGAAAATTGAGGATTTCAGAAATTTGGCCTATGTTGACCTTTTGGCTTAAGTTGACCTCAAAAATAATTGGTGGTTGAATTCAGTGACCTGATCTGCAAATTCTCTTCAAATTTCAAGTCAATCAGATGAAAATTGACAATTTAAAAAAATTAGCCTATGTTAACCTCAAAAGAGTGACCGCTATATCACATGGTCATGTAACATGTGGTAAAGTTTCAATCTGCTCTGCTGAACGGTTTTCGATGTACGCTCATAACAAAATGCAGACATGATGTATGCCAAACGTACGACGTAGGGCATACATACGTATGCTACCGATCACGTAACCCTGCTTTTCGCATCGCGAGTGCAAGGTACTTATAATATCCAGATACGGATCCAGATCTTCATGAAAATATAACAAATTTGTCCTTGGCAGACACCCAACCTCTCTACTAAGTTTCATCGGAAGCCATCCATAACTTTTTTGAGATATCGTGTTAGATATCGTTTTTGTCCCAATTCCTCAATGGTGAAGAATCACTGGAAAAAAAAGACTCTCGGATCCATATCCAAATCCATATCGTCACCAAAATAGAATCAATTCATCCTCCAAATCCGTATCGTCACCAAAATAGAATCAATTCGTCCTTGTCACACACCCAACCTGTTCAAGTTTCGTTCGAATCTGTCCGTAACTCTGAGATATCCTGCTTGCAGACAAACAGACTGGTGAAAACGTAACCTCCGTCCACCTTCAGTGGTGGAGGTAATAACAGGAAAGAAAACAGATAAGCAGTTATCTGTTTTGGTAACCATCATGATAATCATCCAGCCAATCAGGCAAACTGCCAACTCTCTTGCGGTAGGAGAAACTGGCAAGATCCACATTTGTGGATGTTGATGCCACAGCAAACAGCGAACGTTCACTAGGGAACATCACTTGGGTGCCTTTTCCCAGTCCAAACCGCGTGACCAAAGGCCGATCGACCTTTGTACACTGGGTGAAGAGCCGGAAAACTTTCTCACGAGCCACGTTTGTCCCTCGGCCTGACTGGCTCGGACTCCCAACACATATGCCAAAGCACTTTCATTGCAGTGACCCACAGACAGAGAGCTTGCTGTGTGTGTCTGCCCAGAGCCCATCAGTCATCATGGACGCTGAAGGTTAAAATCACAGCGGACCCAAAAAGCCCCGACAAAAAAATAAAAAAAACAAGATGTCAGTTCAGCATCACATCCTGCACTGTTGCTTCCCACCCCCCCCCCCTTTTTTTGCTCACCGTACAGATGCCTGGGGTGATGAACATCCAGCACCACTTTATTAGTGGAAATGGACGGTAACCAATCATGTCTTCAATGTTGTCATAGAACCGATCTCCTCCTGCCAACCACAGTTCTGTTACACTCAATTCCATTTAAGGAAGTTGAATTGCAACTTGATCACACCCTCCTATGTTAACACACTTTCACTCCCTTTTAAATGCATGCACGTCTTTATAACACAGAACCTGAATTACTTAACACTACAAAGGACTTGTCACTGTCACATACACAGCCATTCAATTCTCCACCATTAATCACATCCAGCATCATCCAACCCTGCACCCATACATCTTGCACCATTGCATTTCAGCTTCGGCATGAGCACTTTTATCACAATTGATGGAATTCAACAACTTAAAGATGATAAGAGTATGTTTAGTGCCGTGAGAAACGAGGCACAGCGGACGTTTCAAGCATTAGCCCCTTGCCAGACTTTTTTTTTTCACTCAGAGGAAGGGCCAGCACTCGAAACGTCAGTCATGCCTCATTCCCCAAAATTGTTAAATACTTTTATTAACTTTTAGTTGACAAAATCCATTGTTTATGTGGTCAATCGATGCAGGCTAACACTATCACCTTCACAGAGACTAGTATTCCGTTTTATCATCGTGGAATTTGTTGACCTTAACACCTTCACACAATTAGTGCTCATATTCCGATAACGTAATCAATCAAAAACAGAAATTACTCTCTGGAATGGTATTACTATGACATCCAAAAATGCATTCCTTCGGTTGTTTTCCAAAAACACCAGGCAGAGGAGAAGACATATTACACTTGGAAGAAAAATAAATGAATCAAGGATGTTAAAAGGGCGGAGGAAGAACGAGATGAACACAAATATTTCTTGACCAAACAAAATAAATACTTGCCATATAACCATCCGATGCACACGGATTCGAAAACGGCGACGAAGAGGAGACACATGCCACTGGCAGCATAATAATCAAACAGCTGGAACACGTACATACCACCCTGCATGTACACACGCGACCAACAAGTCCTCAAATTTCTCATGAACGCACAAACAGAATATTACGTTTGAGACTGGGCTGTTCCAGGAGTTAAGGGTAATGTTCTCGCTCTTTGGAACTAAAAACGAAGCTTAACTTGGAGCAAAAGATGGACCCATTGAGATGTGACCATTACACAATTTAAACATCAGATATCACAAAACATCCAACAACACCAGCATTTTTAATGAGGTTGAGATTGATCTTGAGTGCTGGATGTGAGACCGGATATAGGAAGGACTAAAGTGGTATAATTTCGGCTCACTGGGATGACTGGTATTATCAGGACTTTGCTTCGGAGACCTCAGTAAGCATGAAGAGACCGAGCAGGAAGCAGATGATGGACGTGAAGAGGATGAGAAGTTCCCGGCGTTTGCCAACCCGGAAGGTCGTTGGGTAGACGTCCACAATGGAGGTCACAAGACTCTCCATGCACACAAACTGGCAAGCAAATAATTAGATTTAGGCATTTTATCAAGAGCAAAGGTTAGAATATGGGGAAAAATGTGTATTAAAGTAGTGCTAATTAAATTGTCGACTTGTACATAATGCTAACAATAATCTTAAAAAAATAATCATAAGCCATTTGGCCCATCGAGCATATGCTACATCCCCATGTCAGCACTCCAATATAACCCAAACCACATTTCAAAAGAAAGTCAAAGTTTAATCATATTTAATAAAGGGCTTCAAAAGTCACCAAGTGGATGGAACAGAAATATGTTGCCCTGATGAGCCCGAGGAAGGGTGAAACCAGGTCGGTAGCTTCGCTTTTTATCTGCTTGGTGACAGCTTTTGACTTTGCCTCACACGAACTGCTGAATGCCCTTCGGGATTGGCAGGCATGATGCCGTCGTGATGAGGTCATCATCACGACATTGGTCCAAGTCAGGAGAATTTCATAATGACAATAATACTTTCCCGACTGCTTAATAACATCAATGGTGCTTCCTGGTGGTGATTGGTGAACGTAACACAATGTGTCCATGTGGCAGATAGCACTTGCTGGAGCCAAATACAATCTGGCTTCACCATTCAGTCAGTGGGGCATCAAGTGCCAGTGTGTGTGTGTGTGTGTGTGTGTGTGTGTGTGTGTGTGTGTGTGTGTGTGTGTGTGTGTGTATACATATATATATATATATATATATATATATATATATATATATATATATATATATATATATATATATATATATATATATCTTTCTAACCACTGAATGACTCACTGACTGATAATAAAGATCAGTACCTTCCAGGTTATCTTGAAAGTTGAAATTTTGTATGCCAATGGACATCGAAGCCGATACACCGGGAATAATCACAGAATTGAAAGCCAACATCCATAAATGAAAATATAAATAAATGAAAATAAATATATATATACATATATATACACATCAAAAAACCCAGATTCAATTTGAATAATCCCCGTACTTTTAGTGATCTGAAAATAATCGTGTGCATGCGTTCAGATGTTTATAAAGTGTAGTATCCTTACCTGGCTGTCCAAACCCAAGAATATGAGCATAAGGAAAAAAAGTGTGGCCCACAGTGGGGACAGCGGTATCATGGTGACGGCCTTTGGATAAGCAATGAATGCCAGCCCGGGGCCTGGGCCAGGGAGTGAACAGCAGGCACATCTAGGATTAGACTTTATACATAACTGTAGCTTTGGTGGAAAGCACAAAATCACTTTTGTTGCATTATTATCATGATCATAGTTGTCCACTAAAAAAATTGTTATAGACGCAACTATGACAGAATTATTTTTTATCTCCTCCCCAGCCCCCAAACGTGCACTTCCTCCTGCCCCGTACTTGACCTCTACTTGCATCTTGTCTTCCCTCCCTTTACTCCTGTCTCCTCCAAAACCTCTCTCCTCTCCCCACCCCTGCCACCACCCCCACCTTCCAGCACCCCCTTCCCCCCTTCCTTTCTCTCTCTGTGCTATCTTTTGATTTTATCTATTTAGTTAATTGGTGAATGCCAAATAAGTAGTGGATGGTCCTGATAAAATAATTTTCTGTGAGATAATCAAAGCTGTATATTTAATAATTCGATACGAGTTCCCTTCCAAGAAACTTCAACACAGGAGGAGGTCATTTGGCTATTCAAAGCACATGCTATGATTGCTTGTCCATGCTCTATCCATGTTCAGTTCAGAGAATCAAGCAAGGAAGAAGCATGTCCCAATTTTAAAGTCTTCGGTATCACTCTGCGAGGGTTCGAACCATTAACCTCCCAAACTCAGAGCGGACACTTGAACCATTATGCCACCGAGTCTGGTTAATGACATTACAAGGAGTTTAGCAAGCAAAAGGAAGCCAATTATGGAACTTTTAATAAGTTAAGAGTATTCACCATTATTATTACTAATGGACACCCCTACCCCAACCTTTCAGCTGGAGTACCCTTCTCAATATATCAGAGCTCGGGCCAGAGCACGTGCTGGAGTATGTGCACCGAAGTAAGGTTAAAGTACATGATCATCTGCTGTCGTTTGGTAGCCACTTAAAGCCAGTATTGGGGTTAGAACCAGAGGTAGAACCGGGTTTGGAACCTTTACATAGGCTCAAGAACTATTAAATGTCAATTTGGGAGTCTCGGTGACATGCACATTTGCTCCATTGTAGTAATATTATTATTCTAATAAATTAAAAATACACACCCTTTGGTTTCCTCGAAAAGGTATCATCATAACTAAAATGTATCGTCCTGATGCTTCAATGATAAACCCAAAACCCAGAGGCCTAAGAGTCGAGGTTTAGCGTCAAAGCAGCATTTCAGTGCTCACCCGATTCAGCAACCTCTGCTATAGGCACACCCTGCTCATAGGCCATAAAGCCGAGGACAGAAAAGATGGCTAAACCGGCGATAAGGCTGGTTCCACTGTTCAGGCAGCACAGCAACACACAATCCCTGGGTAAAGAGTGGAAGAAGATACTTCTGTAACTTTTACTGTTATTTTACACTATTCCATCAGACAATCGGTGTGTAGATAACTTAAAGGCAAGTAAGTAACTGACGACAAACGGCTGGAATTCACAAGAGTTCCCCATAACTTTGCAAAAATTCACATCAATACCAGACTTGGACGAATTTTCCAAACCCAATGCAACTGATCAAATGAGGGAAGGCCAACGTCAAACAGAAGACGAATGTGGACAAACACCAACAGCCATTTTTAAATCTGAAACACGATAAAGTCAAAAGCAGTCAAACACAACTATCCTTGCTCATGGACACATAATGAATCCCAATTCCCACTCGTGCAAGTCGTATTGCTTCATCGTGGCTTCAAATTTGTGGGATGTTTGCACACTCTTGGATGTAAGTCTACTCATTCCTGTTACTAGCATCCCCATGCACAGAAATAAATCTTCAGGTGGTATAATTTTTGCCAATCCGAGCCATTCCTCCGGATCCTAAATCAGCCTGTCGACTCTACAGGTGCTTTACTTCAAATTTAATCGCCTCCCTCCCGATGGGTGTGCACACGTCATTACATAATTTCACGCGACTCACTAATCTCACTCACTATAAACACTCATAAAATTATAATTGCACCTTCCTTTGAGAGTTTTATTTTTGAAAGAATGCATTTTTTTTTCTTCTGCGAATGGTAATGGGGCTATATTGAAGATGCATAAGGGGTTGGCTGGGATGGGTGAGGAAGGGAAGGACAGGAAGGGTAGGAGAGCGATGGACAGGTGGGACATCCATACCTGTAGCAGTTATTATTGTACTTGTTGTAGCTTCCTAAGGCAGTGAGGCAGCCCAAACAGATAGCATATGAAAAAAAAATCTGAGTACCTGCATCCACCCAGACCTGCAAGCCCAGGGATATACATGTTAGTTGTTTCACCCAGAGTGCAGGCAAGAAAACAAAAACAATAAAACACCAAGATGAGCATCTGAGGGATCACTGTGATCGACCTAACAATTAATCTATGTTGTATCAGCACACTAAACCAGCTTATATAATCTATATCCACAGCTCTGATAGCTGGGCTACATAGCAATGCTGTTGGGAGGGATCTCTCATGCTTTACAAGAAAATGTAGAGTCAAAGCTTTTATGGGATTCCGAGCCATGCACCATATTTCATATCCAGCCAGGTGGTCACGCACAGATCTGCGCACCATGTCTCATCAGGTAAATTACACAGTAATCCCAAGGGCGTGAAAGCGATTCAGTACCCATCACTCTCTTGGTAATGTGTGCTCAGATGAAGAGGTCAATCTCACTCCCCCTCCCCCGCCACCCATCACACCCTTTCCTTAAAAAATATCGCTCACTCATCCATTGCTGCATTTGTTTTCCTTATGATGCAAAGCCTTTTCAAGAACATAATTCAATATGTGATCCTTCATGATATGGGAATCAATGACAAATGTAGGTGCTGTGGACTGCAGTTGCACGTGTATGATTTGATCTAAATGTATAATTATATCCATCTGCATTGCATCTCTCCTCACTCCCTCAGCTCATGGTTGATTTTCTAATCATGCGTCCAAAGCTGCGCCTTTCATGAAGCTTCTAATTGCTGTAATTAGGCTGTGATGGCAGCCCTTTGAGGTGGATGTGGGGGCAATGTGGGTGAAGGTGAAGAAAAACTGCAAAGCCTAGAGTTAACCACTTCCAATACTGCGAGACCATCCACAAATGGCCCACTCCTGTAATAGCTCCACTAATGATGATAATTCTGATAACTCTTTAAAAGTGCTTCATCTGAGCCTGCAGTTCATTAAATCACAGCTTGATTCCAGTCTGTACTTGACTTCCACCATGAAGATATCAATGTCATTGGGCAGTATAATTCTGATGCACAATCTCTACAGTGTTGCTTCTGTGAAGTGTCATCCGCTCGACTCCGACAGGTCGTGCACCAGGATGACAACTATTAGTTTGTGATTATGGATATCGCAGGAAGTAGGTGTTCTACGTACGCTACACAAGCTGCTTAATAATGGATGCTCATTTCTCTGTAGTTCTGAATATTTTGTGAATTTGAGAGGTGGGAGGCTTAGTGCTCAAGTTGAAATGCTAGGTTGGCACCAGTACTCATCGCTGGTGCTGGGTGATTGTTGTCTCTACAAGGATGAGACAATACCTGTGGATCTGTAAGGCGTGAAACATCTGGGTAGAGGTAGAACTTTATCCCCTGTGAAGCTCCGGGCAGAGTGACCCCACGAATCAGCAAGATAACCAGCATGAAGTAAGGGAAGGTGGCCGTCACGTACACCACCTGCCCGGGTCAACCAAGATCCCAAAGGATGTAAATGCATTTATCCAATTTTTTTAAAACAGGTGTTAGTTATCATACAAAGGCATATATATATAGTATGTCATGAGAGGACAAACAGCGATAATTATTGTGTAGTTCAAAGGTTGTATTAGGTGAGAATATGGAAAAGGTCGTGAAGGTCACAAATGGAAGTCAAGGGGCGAGCCAGAGTGAACCCTTTCAATAAAGTGATTCTGACAGTGGTGTTGGAAAGACCTATCCATCCACCCATCCATCCATTAGGACCATACTTTGTGCAGAGCGTTGGTGCTGCCTAAGCAGACTCCTGGGCTATTGGACACAATGCTGGACAGGTCGCCACTCCGACAGTATACCAGCAAGCTGGCACTCATTTTGCCGACCTCGGAAATATGACAGGCAGAATCAACCCCACCTGGTATTAATTCAACAGCCAAGTGGGGTTTTAACTCAAGATCATAGGATCCCAAGCCCACCACTCTAACCATTCAGCCAACACCAGGCATATAGACTTAACCAATAAAAAGCTTTATCTTGCAGGTAATAAATGGAGTTGGTAAGAATATTCTAAACAAAAAAAGGTAAACAAGCCGGAAGGCGACATGGCTGCTCGCTCAAGATGGAAAGCTGGCCGACGCGACTCGCCAATATTCATGTACATGCTATCAATCAATTTTGCACAATAAATATGATTATCACAGCCCTCTTAGTTTGAGCCCAGAAACCCGCCTTGTGAAATTTCAGGCATGTTTCAAAAGAGACTCGAACAAATGGCAGCCCTGGTAATTCCATTTATCTATTCGCTAAAGATTTTATTTTTTTTATGATGTTGTAAGACATTCTCCTTGGGCACAAAAAAACAGGTCCCTCGGAGGTCCAGTTTCGGAGGTATTAATTTTTTTTGTACAGTCCACAATAAGTGTACGATGTACGATAAAGTATTTTAGCTGTTGCTAAGCAACGGAGGTGTGCATAGCAACCATTCATTTTTGTGTACATGCTCGCCACATTGTACACATTTCACCCAAGTTTCATCAAAATCAGACTTTCTCTTAGAGATATTCGCAATTAACCGTTTCTGAAATGTTCGACATGTACTCGCCCAAAACCTATCTCCTCCTACAAATATTTTTTGTTAGGGCTGCAAATTGGCATGAAGGGAGCTCGATAGATTGCACACAGAACTCTAAGCTTCGATTTTTCGATTTTTTTTTTTCGATTTTTTGACCACTTTAAAGGGCCGTTACTATGCCGTTGCTAGGGCCCGGCGTCCCATATTCGAAAGCACACGATTCCCAGAAATATTGGTCCTACCTACCAAATTTCATTGGAATCGGTTGAGTGGTTTAGCCCCTAGGCTTGACCAAAGTTTCGCGGACAGACAGACAGATGGAAATGTCCAGAATAAGGGTGCTCTAAGAGCAGCCAACATTAAATGTAATATCTGGAGGTATGCTTCACAAACAGGCTTCTGGATGGGCTCAGTGGATCGAGCTTTTGCATCATCGTATTCTGATTGTAGGTTCAAATACTAAATCTGCTGGAAAAGCAATGACAAATCACCAAGGGCATTCCTTGCTGAACCATGATGAGATTCAAAATTCATGTAAACATATTACGAAGTGGGATGATGATGAAAGCATTCGATTTATCATCAAGAAAGCACATTTGTTTGAATACCACTTGTCTGGGTTGTAATGCCTGTATTTTAAAGCTCTTTCGCAAACGTTAAGGGCCCTGTCACACCTTGACGTTTTAGCCAGCGTATGGCAAGGTATCAAAATGTATGTAAAACGCTGGCGTACACTGAACTATTGATGTTTTTTCCAGTTTTGGACATATTCATAAAGAGTTGGACGTATGCATAACGTATTAGTAACATATACAGAACGTTTTGATAACATACAGATAACTTATATCAACGAATGCTGAGCGTGTTGTCGGCGTTCACAACCTATGCCCAACGATAGTCTAACTTATGCATAGCGCGCGGCAGCGTAACGTCGACAATCACGTGGCGTAGGCTATTAATAGGCTGCGGATCGACGATTCAAATCATAACCGCACTAGACATTGAAGTGTCAAGCCGCTGTCACACCTTGACGTTTTAGCCAGCGTATGCCGGCGTAGGAAAAATTTGCCGAATACGCTGGCACACGTCGAATACGTTATGGGTACGTTTTGTATACGTTAAGAGTACGCTGAAGCACGCTGGAATACGTCGTAGTACGTCGACAAATTTTCAGCATGTTGAAAATTTTTCGACGTATGCCAGCGTATGACGCACATGTTCCGCATATGCTGGCCATAAGTTGTAGGCATGTTACGCGATCGTTGACACACATCGACACACATTACTTGTAAGTTACTCATAAGTCGAAACACGTCGAGGTAATGGTTAAGGCCCGGTCACACCTTGACGTTTTAGCCAACGTATGCCGATTTTTGAATTTTTTTTCTAAAACGCTGGCACACGTTGAATACGTTATGGGTAAGTTTTGATAACATTGAGAGCACGCTGAAAAACACTGCCATACGTCGTTGTACGTTGGCTTTAAACGTTGTACTTTTCGGTTGTCCTCAAATTTTTTCATGCTTGAAATTTCACGACGTATGCCGGCGTATGACTCACACGTTCCACTACGCTGGCCACAAGTTGTATGCACGGTCTGCGATCGTTGACAGACGTCAACACATGCTACTTGTAAGTTAATCATAAGTTGAGACACGCCGAGGTAATGTTTAGCGTACCCGAAACTTATTTCTAACCTATGATTAACGTGTTGTTGGCACGTTACATGATCGTTGCCACACATCGACAGACGTTACTTTTAAGTTACTCATAGGCTGAAAGACGTCGGTATAATGGATCGTCCTTGCGTCAGCGTCCACGGCCACGGCCAGGACACTTATTTGCAGCATTCTTCAAAATTTTCTTCGGCATGACGAGGATGTTCACACTTCGATGTCTAGCTTGGCTATGATTCCAATTGTCCATCGGCAGCGTCTATTTAAAATAGTCGAGTTTGAGCGTTTTAACACGTTCAGAAGAAACGCTTCAAATTTCAAAACCTCAGCGTCAAAAAACAAAGGCGAGTGACAGCAATTTAAATCGTTCATTGTAAACAATGAAAATAGTTGAGTGGTACCGTTTAAAAGTCGTTGAGTGTAAAAAAAATCCAATTGTTGAGCGCAAGCTTCTACTTTCAATAGTGGAGATGCAGCTATTTAAATCGTTGAGTGGCAGCCTATGAACCTACCCGTGGACACGCGGACGCAAGGAGGATCCATCATAACCCACACCCTCCCCCTCACACTCACCTACTACTGCCAACATGAACAAACTACTACTAATACTAATACTAATACTGATACTGATACTGATACTGCTGACATGGACATCGACTCAAAAAGGAACTCGAAAACACTGTTGGGTTCCCCTTTTATGAGCAGCATTTTTATATACCAATTCCCAAAACCGCTGGGAACGCGTCTTTATATGGCAGTTGTAAACTAGAAACACGTTAATTTTTTTTTTTTGTCGACCGGAAGATGTCATTGGAATACGTCTACATACGTCGATGTGTGTTGGGACTACGTACAGAATTGGTTCAAAGCACGTCAAACATAAGTTAGAAATAAGTTTCGTGTAAAAAAGACATTACCGCGACGTGTTTCGACTTATGAGTAGCTTATGAGTAGCCTTTGTGGATGTGTGTAAGCGTCCACATATCGTGTGTACAACTTATCCCCATCGCATGCGGAACGTGTGTCATACGCCAAGTACGTCTAAAATTTTGAACATATTTAAAATTTCTTGACGTACTCTACTTACTACGACGTATGATAGCGTGCTTTAGCGTTGTACTCACGTATACCAAACTTACTCATACCGTATTTGACGTGCCCCCAACGTTTTAGACACATTTTTCTTAGGTCGGCATACGCTGGCAAGATCGCCAAGGTGTGACTGTGATGTTGACACTTCCATTTCTACGGCAGTTATGATTCGAATCGTTGTGCGTCAGCCTTTTAATAGGCTATGTCACGACATCGTCGGCAATGCGTGCAACGCGCTATGCCTAAGTTAGACTATCGTTGGGCATCGGTTGTGTAGGCCAACAACAGGTTCAGCATTCGTTGGTATAAGTTATCTATAATACAACGAAACGTTCTGTGTCCATTACTAATATGTTATGCATACGACCAACTCGTTATGAATACGTCCGAATCTTAAAAAAAAAACATCAAAAGTTCAACGTCAGCCAGCGTTTTACATACATTTTAATACGTTGCCATCGCTGGCTAAAACGTCAAGGTGTGACCAGGCCTTTAGCGTCAGTGTGCCAGACTCCTTGGTTTTTTTATTTTATTTTTTTTCTTCGGTATGACGGTGATGTTGATGCTTTGATTTCTAGTGCGGTTATGATTTGAATCGTTGAGCGGCAGCCTATTAATTATATTATATTATAACCGCACTCGCAATCGAAGTGTCAACATCACCGTCTTACCAAAGGAAAAAAAAAACCAAGGGGTCTGGAACACTGACGCGAACCATTACCTCGATGTGTTTCGACTTATGAGTAACTTACAAGTAACGTGTGTCGACGTGCGTCAACGATCGTGTAACGTGCCTACAACACGTTACTCATAGGTTAGAAATAAGTTTCGGGTATGCTAAACATTACCTCGATTTGTTTCGATTTATGAGTAACTTACAAGTAATGTGTCGACGTGTGTCAACGATCGTGTAACGTGCCTACAACTTATGGCCAGCGTATGCGGAACGTGTGAGTCATACACTGACATACGTCGCAAAATTTAAAGCATGGAAAATTTGTCTAACAGCTCGGTGTACTACGACGTATGCCCGTGTGCTCTTAACGTATACAAACTTACCCATACGTATTCGATGTGTGCCAGCGTTTTAGACAAATTTTTCATACGTCGGCATTCGCTGACTAAATCGTCAAGGTGTGACAGGGTCTTAAGCAGTGTGAAAATGTCACCATGATGCTGCCTTGTATGTTAATGGATTGTTACATGTGTGGTTGGGCAGACGAGTGGAAGGAAGGATGGATGAAAAGCAGCCATTGAACAAAGCTCTATGTACCCATCTATGGGAAATTTATTTATTAGTTACACACAAGGGGGGGAGAGGTGGTGAAGCGATTAGGGTCAGTGTATCCAGGGTGTGTACAGGAAAGGGGGAGTGTTGAGGGGTGGGGTGGGCAGAAGGGGCAGGGCAAGGGGGGATTGCATGCGTTTAAATCACGATTTTTGATAAATAATAACACTATATTTATAGTATTACCCACAGAAATATTTCCATAATTTAAAAGTTTATTCAATTTAAAAGTCAAGTCTAATATTTGAGAAGCTCTCAAATTTAATATAAGCCAGAGTTGTATAGTATTTATGTTAAATGTATAAAATGTGTGCAATTTTATAATAGATATTCATATCACAAGGTTAACCAGAGATCATGTTAAAATGCAAAGCCCGTCCACATCCGCTTTGTACTCAAACTTAACTTTGAGTTTGAAAACTTAATGAAAACTTAATGAAAACAATGAAATGAACGTGCTTAACTTAATGAAAACAACATCTAAAAAACACAACAGCCAAAAAAAAAAAGTGTACATTTTATTCATTTGTAATCAACCTTCTCTCATTTTTTATTAACCTCCGCCATGGAAGATGGATGGAGGTTACTGTTTTCACCCCTGTCTGTTTGTTTGTTTGTTGGATTCACTATATATGCTAGATATCCCTTATTGTCGGGTTTTCCGTGTGTGTGTGTGTGTGTGTGTGTGTGTGTGTGTGTGTGTGTGTGTGTGTGTGTGTGTGTGTGTGTGTGTGTGTGTGTGTGTGTGTGTGTGTGTGTATGTGTGTCTGCAAGGCGAGGCTCCACAGCACGAACTAGCGAACCAATTTCGATGAAACTTTGCCAACATGTGCAGTATTTTTTGGGAATGTGCGCGTTTGAATTTTGTTGCCTAGCAACCACCCGTTGCTGTGCAGCAGCCGAAAAACCACGTACAGTATTTTCAATACTTGTCCTTCAGTTTTGAATGTAGAGAAGCGAGACTTTGGAATTGGACACTTCGAGATATTTAGGAAATTGTACTCAAGCCGATTTTTGATTGAGGTTTTATTTTTCAAATGGTAGTCCTTCAAAATCTGGTGTCTATTTACCGTCATTTTTTATGAGGGGCTTCGGAAAGTGGGCGGAGCTTAGGGAAAGGACGTGGTTGATGAAAAGTGGGAGTGGCGTAGGAAAGTGGGAGTGGCGTAGAAAAGTGGGCGTGGCTTATGGAAATATTGTTTGGCTCAGGAGGTGTGGTCAAACAAGAGCATTGAGAGAAGTTTATCGGGTTTTCCGTGTGTGTGTGTGCGTGTGCGTGTGTGTGTGTGTGTGTGTGTGTGTGTGTGTGTGTGTGTGTGTGTGTGTGTGTGTGTGTGTGTGTGTGTGTGTGTGTGTGTGTGTGTGTGTGTGTGTGTGCAACGCGAGGCTCCACAGCACAAACCAGCAAACCGATTATTTTTCAAATGGTAGTCCTTCAAAAATAGGGTGTCTATTTACCGTCATTTTTTATGAGGAGTGCCAGTTGGCAAAATACGCAATAAGAAAAATCTTGCCAGGCAGAGGAACAATTGTATGTGAACCAATACGTCTTGGCAATGAATCTTCATTGGTGGATTGGTCAGAATGAAAAGCATCGTATCCAGCGCTTCGATCCTAGCGAATCCCTCATCGCCTACCGGCTTGTTTGTTTGTGAACAGTATTACGGAAAAACTCCTTGACGGATTTTGACGGAACTTGGTGGGGGGATTAGGTATGGTCCAAGGATCATGCCATTAGATTTTGGACTTGGTCCAAAGTCCAATATGGCCGCTATGGCGGCCATTTTGAAAAAATATTTGAATTTTTGTTTTTGCATTCCTACATGTTTTAAGTGATTTCCAACCCCCCCCCCAAAAAAAATTGTTAGAGAAAAAAAACAACATTTTGCAACATTTTTTTTCAACAAAATTTCGATTTTTTTTTTGCATTTCCACATGTTATAAGTGATTTCCAACCAAAAAACATGCCAAAATTATAATTGCGGCTGATTTTGGAATTTCAGGTGGATATACCCACGTAAAATCAATTTCTGTCACAAGGAATCTAGTTATGACGAATGAATTTAGTATGGAGAAGTTAAAAGTAAAAAGGAAAGTTGCAAACTATAACTCTGTGAGCACTGTTGACGTCAAATTGAATGAATAGGATATTGGGTTCACTTGAGTGACCCAGCTGTATTGGTGGCGGAGGTTTTGCACTCTACCGAGTGCTCCCCCTCTAGTTAATACATGTTCTCGGCTCGTAGAAGAGATATTTGATAATAATAAGCTCATAATAAAAGCTCGTTGAAAATTTGATGATAAAAGCTCAAATGGTAAAAAAAAAAAACAAAATTATGGCCTGGACAGACAAACCGAAACTCAATGGTAAATAAATAAAGAAACAAGGAAGCGATGAAAAAACCCCGACCGTCCCAAGCTGACTTGTGGCGGACGGGCTGATAAGGTCTATTTGTAGTTCCTGTGACTTTGCCCTTTGACATAGTGACCCAATTATTAATTAGTGTTCTCCACATGCTCATAATAAAGGTTGGTTGAAAATTTGATGTCAAAAGCTCTGTCCTGATGTGTTGAAAGGCACATGTCTGACACGTTGACACTTTATAAATCATACAGTATCAGCTATTCATAGAAAATATTGTTTAAAGGATTACTTTAAATGATGTTACTTTCACAACGTTCTCTATTCAAATTTATTACCTACACCACTGAACGAAGGTGAATGGAGGTTGTTTTCACCCCTCTCTGTCTGTCTGTGAACAGAATATCTCAAAAAGCTGTGAACAGATTTTGACGAAATCTGGTGGAGAAATTGGGTGTGTGACAAGGATTAAATGATTACAATTTGGTGAAGATCCAGATCCGGATACCAGAATTTTTTGAGTGATTCTTCAATAATGAGAGATAGTGAGTGCCATTATCTATATATATATATATATAGATAAATATATATATATATATATATATATATATATATATATATATATATATATACATACATAATTATATATGTTTACATATATATATATATATATATATATATATATATATATATATATATATATATATATATATATACATAATTATATATATTTACATATATATACATAATTATATATGTTTACATATATATATATATATACATATATATATATATATATATATATATACATATATATACACATCACGATATGTCAAAACGTTACGGACAGATTCAGATGAAACTTGGTGGACAGGTTGGGTATGTGACATTGAAGAAGTGATGAAATTTTAAATTTTCAACCGATTCCTGGTCTGGGTGTGTAATTTTTCCCACCTATACATATTATGATTCCATTTTGGCGAAGATCAGAATCCGGATCCGGATAGAGAATTTTTTCAGCGATTTTTCATCATTGAGAGATGGGGCCAAAATTCATGTATAGCATTATATTTCAAAAAGTTGTGGACGAGTTATGACAAAACTAGGTGCATGAGTTGGTTAAGTGACAAGAACAGGCCGATTTGATGTTGGTTGAGGTCCATCCGGATGCAAATCCGGCTTATCAGTGGGATACAGAACGTAAACCGTTCAGCCTGGAGGAGGTACAGTGCCTTTCTGGTTTAAATTGTAAACCTCAAAACATAGTTCCCTTACCAAAATAAGACCTTAACCTGTAAGCTGGTTTCTCAACTGCAAGATAATCAGCTGGGCACCGTTCTTCCTCGAGGTTTCAATCCTATCAGCCCAGAACCTCTCCCAACAGTGGATCTACAACCTCGGTCATGAATCCACATCAGTAGATTCACAAACCTCATTTGCATCCAGGCAGTCAGTCAACCCATCAATGCAACATTACGAATCACTCTACTCGCTATAGGCTTTAATGTATTATGACATAGTTACAACTCCCATTACACATTCCATTATATAATAAGACATTAAATCATGCACATCTTACGTTAAATATAACATGTCCTTCCAACCAGCACAACCACCCCATTCACCTCCGAATCAAAGTGTTAGTCAAATAATCAAATGGTTATTTATAACAGCTTTACTGGATGTTGCAATGTTTCCTCGCAACCACTGAAAATGGTTTAAAATAGATATTTTTACTATTATTATTATTATTATTATTATTATTATTATTATTATTATTATTATTATTCTTTTACTATTCATATTGTATTTTACTAATTAATTGTTGCATGTGAAGTAACAAATTTTTAAAGAAGGAGGTCGGATCTGAACCTATGGGTATCCCCACGGTCTTCTGGAGTATCTTGATGCAAAATGTAAAGCAACTGTTGTTTAGAAGAAATCGAATGCTTTCTTTAGGTTTTTTTTTAACTACATAAAAATTGATTTTCCTTTACAGACTGGTGTGCTCTTTTTTGATAGACTGTAATGTACACTTTATTACCTCCTGCAAATGCCTGACATGTTTGATCTTTGTTCCTTTCACATATTTTTCATTAATCATTCTAATTCTTGCTTTTTCTATATTTCTCTCTTTCTATCTGTCTAAGGAAAAGTGATTTCTTGCAGAAATTTTTCTGTAAGGCTCACTTGGCTGTGCCTGGATGGGTTTGAGGGTTGCGGAGTAGCGGCTGAAACCCAAATGCTATCCAGGTTCCTCCTGATGACTCCATCTTTGCTCTTTACTTATTTGGGTTTCTTCTGATGGCTCCAATGCAGTATTTGGTCTTTCATTTTATTATCTACTGCTCTGTCATATGGAAAGCAGTTACGGAGCTTGTCATATGGAATGTTTGTGCATAATGTGAAAAATAATCACAAGTTTATAGACATTTTAGCCTTACCCCTGTTGTTGATTTATTCGTATGCAGCATGTGGCTGCTTGGCTGCATTATTTCCTGGGGGAATGGCTGTGCTGCTGCTGAAATACCCCATTACCAGTAAGCTGGTACTCATTTTGCTGACCTTGGAAGGATGACAGGCTGAGTCAACCCACCTGGTATATAATTCAACAGCATGACAGGGGCTTGAACTCAAGACCCAAGGATCTTAAGCCAGCCACGTTAACCATTAAGCCAACACAAGGCTTACCCCTGTTGTTAATGTTGTGAGATGTTGTCGATGATAGGTTTGGAATTATAAATGATCCAAAATTTTTTCATATCAGAAAAAAACCTTGCCTTTTAATGGCAGTTTTTAAATCATTTAAAAATTAGTTTCATCGCTCCTGTAATACTACCTACCAATGGTTTCAAACTTCATTATCTACTTGCGATGATGAAGCTCAAACTATGAGGGTTTTTTTTTGCATTTTGGGGATCCAGTAAATGAATGGTAATTTATGGTGTTTATCTGGAACTAATAGTCTTCTCACTTTTAAGTGATTTAAATGGTGTTGTATCAAGTATATTTTATTATCGTTACTTATTTTGTTGGCCTTTGAAAGTCCAGTGTGTAAGCCCAATTCTTCCATAAGTGTTTGAATGCAAAATGTTTTGCATACAAATGTAATTTTATTATTTGCTTTGTCAATTGGAACAATAACATATTGTGTTTCAAGCTGTTTTAAATAATGACTCATCTCCAGGTTGTTCAAAATTACCTTTGGATTATTGATTCAAACTTTTCCTTTCAAATCAACAATTCTTTTTACATATTTCTACACCACCTCCAACCATGAAGTCATTTGTGTGTTTGGTACTTTGTATTTATCAATTTGTTCTCTCATACATTCCATCAGTCCTATCATTGTAAGTTCCACCGCTTTATTCCGGTTAATCATTTTGTTAGATCTTCGTGGAGGATCTCGAAGTCTTACTCACGTTGTGGTTCTTCATCTTCTTCTTGTGGACTTTTTTGTTTCACAGCCTACAGTTTTCATCAAAACTTCCTGAAACTTGGCATATACATGTAAAAATACCCTGCGCAGACAGTAACCATCTCCGATTTTGAAAATTCCTCCGAGAAAAAAAAGTTATGACGTCAAAATATCTCCGCTAATGGAAATCACCTACAAAATTATCTCCGAAACTAGGCAAGCTTTTTGAATTCTGTTTGTGGGACTCAAACAGGGCATTGGCAGAGATGAATTACCGCACATATGATATATCACTATGACATATAAATTTTTATGACGTCATTCCTATTTTTTGACATTTTTTGTTTCACAACCCAGAGTTTTCATCGGATATTCATAAAACTTGCAGAAAACTTTCATGCAGAAAGCCCACACGCAGGAAGTAACCATCGCCGATTTTGGAAATTCTTCCTAGAAAAAAAGTTGACGTCATAATATCACCGCTAATGGAAATCGCCTATGCCGTTATCTCCGAAACTAGGCAAGCTGTTTGAATTTTATTTGCGGGAACCAAGCCGGGCATTAGCACAGATAATTTATTGCAAACCTGATACATCATGACGTCATATTCGTTTTTATGACGTCATCATTAAGAGGACGAGGATCTTAGCTCATTTGAGCTTGTTTTCTCTATAATTTGGTCCTTTTGTAAGTAATGCACATAATTTTTTTTTAATCTTTCACTATTCTGAGATCACCTGTTATGAGTTTATTATATGGATCATTAAATACGGAATGTTCACAATTACAATGATGTGTTACTCAACCATTCCTCTACATCTATAGATTGCAGTTTCCTTATCGTTGACGATTTTTTCCCCTAATTCAATTCTGTAAAGTGTACACAACCCTTGGTGGCTCTCTCTCTCTCTCTGTTGTACTGTTTCTGGAAGTTTACTCCACACTTCCCTCTGTTGTAATATTTTCTCCATATTGACAATTTCCACCCCTTTGTTATCAAACATAATTTTGATGATGTCATTGTCTTTTCTACGATTAATTTCTGTGGAGTTCTCTTTCTACAATATATGGTCAATCACATCCAGAATTGTTTCCATGTGTTAGATTGGGAGTTCCAATTGATTATTCTCTTCCATTAATTTTTTAGCAATTTTCCAAACTTCTTTCAGTTTTTATTTTTTATTTCAGAAGTATTGATCTTAATTCTACTGCTGTAAAGTAATCTATAGATATTTGATTTGTTAAGATCTAACCAATCATCTATATGTTGTGGTGTCTCTGCAACTGGACGTTTATGTCCATAATTATGTACTCTATGCCTCTGAGAGTCTCATAGTAAGATGTTAAAGACAGAGGCGATTTTGTTTTGGCCATTATGTTGCAAGTATGCATCATTCATTCTTTTATTCAATCCATATGGGAAAGCAGTTCTTAATTCTTTAATCCAGAAAACATAGGTATGCTTACGTAATTGTGATAGTTTTTATCATCCTATGTTCAACCATTACCGCTTATTTTTTCTTCAACCTGAACACTGAAACTCACATTTTTACAGAATCCATAAGTGAAGTAACGAGTGAGTAGTAAAGTTTGACCGCCTAAAACCCTCTTGTGCAACACACACACACAATTGCAAAACCCCATCTCCTGCTGTGCGTGGGACCATGTGCGATACTGCATGGGGAATAAGCCAATTATGAGGGTTGATTACAAAGTTTGTTTGTACTGTACTCATCTTATCATGCTGAGGCCATATGGCCGATCATGCCTGTGCCTTTATCCACACACAGTCAGCCAAATTTATCAATTTCATGAATTTGTGTGCACTGGCCCCATTTTTTATGGATGAACTTAATCCCATCGAATACCTACATACTTTCATAATTTAAAATACACATTTCGTGCATCAGTAATGGTTATGCAACTCTCTTGTACCATTTTTTAGCAGTTGAATAAATTATTAAATTTCATTTGTCCAAACTATTCATTAGCATATCTGCCTCGCCAGGACCCAATTAATCGACATTAAAATAGAAGTTAGGCCCCAAAATAAATAACTTCAAATCGGGGTGGGGGTAAGGGGACAACATATCCTGCAATACGATAATAATAATAATAATAATAATAATAATAATAATAATAATAAAATTTCTTTCACGCGTAAAGGCACATAGGACTGCTGACGCAGTTTCATTGGCAAGGAGTACAGACAGTCCTGGACGGGTCGCCACTCTGATGCAGGTTACCCCAAATGGTTATTACCCCAGTATGCTGGTACTCGTTTCACCAACCTCAGAAGGATGACGGGCTGAGTCAACCCCACCTGGTGTTAATTCAATGGAATCAAGGGACTCAAACTCAGGACCCTAAGGACCCCAGCCAGCCACCTTAACCGCTAAGCTAACACCAGGCCATCCTGCAATATATATGTACATAAAAAATAAATAAATGGCTTTTCTATGAAACCAAGGCAAAACAAACAAAAAAATTTTTTTTGAACAACCTTTGTGTTTGCCAGCATAAATAACGCATTCATAGACAAATTCAATTAATTATCTCATATAATTAAATCCAACTTTCCAGTCCTCAAGAGATAATGGATGCAAGCTGTCACTGAGCAGAAACTTTTTCAGAGAAGTCTGAATTTTGATGCAGACCAACAAAAATCCCAGAAAATGAAAGTCGATCAATGTCTATTTTCAAACTGCACTCTCAATAGGTTCACCAAGTTAAATGGCCCAAGTGACCTTTCCTGTGGACTTTGGCCCCTTCCAGATGCAGAAGTAGCAGATAATCCAACCAGCAAGGAGACATCCAGCTAGTTCCCAGCGCACAGAACCAACTTCCTCGATTCCTGAAGAAATCTTCAACACTCGGCGCCTTGGGGTTCAGAGAAAATGTAAAGGCAGGAATTTTTGAAGGATTGTGGATGAACCAATAATGGATAATTTGCAAGATTTTGTTTTCAATTCATGTTTTATCGATCTATGGAACCACTTGCATATGTCAATCCTTCACCTCAGTTACTCTCACATGTAAAGGCACTCATGCAATTGTTTGACAAAGCGAAATCACTAAGTAACATAGATAAATTATAACATTAAATTTGTAATGTGTGTAAGATTTATGGTTTGCCAGAAGCTGAGTCCTGCAGAATTGTGCAGAGGAAGCACACTTACTGTTGAACTGTCTACCATGGTTCGATTCCTGACCCGACTATAAACTTATGTCGGATCAGTGCTTCACAGGCAGGATGGACGTTGAATCTCAAAAGTGTGCCATCCCTGGATGGACGGTTAGCTCAGGGTCCTATCGGCGAGCATTAGTTGGTGGACATTAAAAATCCAATATTGCCTTTCCAAAACAGTTGGAGAGTTATTGCCGGTACCCTGAAAAATGACAAATTCTTACCTATAAACCACCTTTCGTCGAACAGCCGGTCGGGCCAGTCGGTTCGTGAAAGCTTGGGTCAAATATTTCCTCAGATAACCCCACAATAAAGCAGAAATAATTGGGAGCGTTAAGGATGTAGTAGAAAAGTGAATAAAATCAACAGGATGAAGCTGACGTTTGGGGGTTTAACCTTTATCTGTCTTTTTATTATTTATATTTATATTCTCCCCGAGTTCGCTCGAACAAATGATGGTGATTATTTGTGTTATCGTGATTCTTCATTTTTGTCTTTTTTATTCTTTGCTCATTTTATAACTAAAACAAACACACAAACAGAATTATATTGTCTTTATTTGTGTCTTTTTATTTATTTGTGTCTTTTATGAGATATATGATCATGATTGTGATTATGATTATGATGACTAGCAAGGAACCTGTCCACACTTAGAGAGAGAGATGGGTAAAATTCCCACACTTTTATAAATCTCTATGGCATATTTTATTATGAGTTGTAATACCGGCTTTCACCGTGTATGCTATATGATACACACATCAAGAGAATTAGGGTCCTCCCTAGAAAGAAGAAACTAGAAAGAGCAATCAGAGATTGCAGACCCTCACCAGGACTTATTTTGCATGGTTTCACAGTACATACTTTATAGACGTACTAATATTCGAGTTGTATATACTCTATCGAGGTACTCTGTTGAAAAATGATAATGTGTAATACTGGCTACCAGCAGGTGGCGTTCGTGACCTAGATTACCAAATTCTGTGCAGACAGACAGACAGACAAACAAACGGACCCCCCAAAAATGCCCTCTCCTCTGGTGAGGATAACAAACAGACATTTCTCGAATTACATATTGTATGATTTGCTGATGATAATTATAGTTACGGAAAGTGAGAATGTGTCAACTTCTCCAAGAGAACTCACTCCCAGAACTCCATGACAGGTGATGTGGCGTTGACAGAGTTGACCATACTGTTGTTGAGAAGACTGGCGTTTGCCGAGCCAAACTCTACGCAGTTCTCTGTACAGAAAACAACCCGAATCAGCGTAAAATCATCACTGGAGCAACATCCTATCTGTGTTCATTCACCAAACATGCTATTAGGTTGTTGGCATGCTCTATTCCTGCTTGTGATATGTTTGATAAATAATTCATCTGGAGCAATTAGTAATTCAAATTATGATGGCAAAAACTTGTTCTACTTTCAGAAATTTCAAAATAAAATTGTATAAAAATACATTCATTATATACCCTCCCAGGGTGTCAAAGACTGCCAAAGCACTACGTTGGATGGTTTGCAGTACAAGAAAATACACTGGATGGATTTCCAATGCCTTCCCAGCGGTAGTGTCGGGACAGGAATTCGGAATTTGGAATTTGGCCAGGATGTCGGTGACAGTCGCCTACTCTTTGTGAAAGACACCGTGGGATCTTTAAAATTCAACAGCAACCAATGAGAGCAGATGTGACACCCAGCTTAACGTCCATGCAAGGGACGGTACACAAATTGATGCAACACTGAGTCTGCGAAGCACTAGGACAGTTTAGAGTCGGGTCTTGAATCAAATCTGGACTAGACAGCTCAAAGGCACATGCACTACCTCTATACTATCCTTGCAGCCCTTTAATGAAAATATTCCGAAAATTTATTTATTTATTGAGGCAATAACAGTGATATCAAGGTCAATCACATGATGCAAAAACAATGCAAACCCATTTGGAAGCCCGCAGATCCTGGTGAATAACCACATGATGTTCACACATTGCACAAAACAAAAACACAAAAGATTGAATAAACTACGAAAGTATGCAAGGAAAGAGGTCTCAATAGGTTAACACCTCTCTTGCAAATTACTTAATGTAATGTGAAAATAACCAAATTATTCTCTGCATTCTGCACTCGTAGCCTTTTTCACGAGTATGAATTGGCCTTTAGCGAAAGGTGGACATTTGAAACTGATTATTATTTTTCAATAATCTTTATTTTTTATTTTCCATTTTCCGGGATCAAATCAAACCAGCCGTAGAAGCGTAAAGTTTAACTGCGGTGCTGGGAAGAGTGATGTTGACATGATAACTTATCATCATCATGTGCCATGCCCTATGCAGAGCGTTGGTACTGTCGAAACAGTTACTAGGTTACAATCCTGGTCGAGTCGCCACTCTGACTCAGGACAAGAAGTTACACCCTTGCTAAATGATTGCTGTTGTGTTATTGGCAAAGTATCATTGTCTATTGCACCTGTGTTCCATTCGTGGTTACAAGTGGACCATGGCAGGACTGTGCTGAAAGAGCTGAAGAGGTAGAAGACGGCCCAGGATAGGATGATGATATAGTAAACATTCAGAAAGCCCACGATGACTTGTGTGGCATAACCGATACCTGCAGAATCCACAGCCAAAAATTAGGCAGAGTCAAGTTAGGGTGAAGCTTTCATTCACAAAGTACAGTACTGCCTTGGATTTGATTTCAGAACTGCACTGACAAACATCGATGATTTCTCATCAGATTCCGAGAGAAGCCTGAAGATAATTTAATATTTTGTGAGTTTTTTTAAGAAGGTATTGAAGGGATTTTTACGGCAGATTACTCAGTCATCCAGACCAAAAAGCTGACACCATGGATCACAAGGAATCACAAGGAAATAAGACACAAGTGGAAGCCATTCAGCCCATCATGCCTGTGCCACATCAACACAAGATGAAAACCCCTGATTCAAAAAAAAAATTCTTAAATAATGGTGTTACATTTGCTACTCTCCAATCCTCCGGTACCTGTCCTGACTACAGGGAACTATTGAAAATATCCGTTTGCATCTCGCTAACCTGCTCAGCCACCTCCATCAATACCCTCGGGTGCATAATATCTGGCCCCGGAGCCTTATCTTCACTGAGATTTCCTTGATATTCCTTTACTTCCTCAACTCCAACCTGGATCTTCTGTAAAAGCCCTTCTTCACCTCCTTCAAAGATACTCTCAGCTATTGGCAATTCTCCTAACGGTTCTTGCGTAAATGTTGAAGCAAAATTCCTGCTTAAAAAGCCTGCCATCTCACCTTCATCACCAACCACTCTCCTGGTGCTATTCCTTAATGGGCCCACACTGGTCTGAACCTGTTCTTTTCCCCTGATATATTTAAAGAATGCCTTGCTAATATGTTTAATATTCTTAGCCATGTCCTTCTCATACTCTCTTTTGGCTTGCTGAGTTATTTTCTTAACTTGCCTCTGTTTAGTCTGATAGTGATATAAACCTAATTCCAATCCTGCTATTTCAAACCTAATAAATTACATCTGCCAATCTTTTGCCCAATCTTTGCAAGTATCAATACTTTCCTGAATCTGATCAACACCCCGTTTGCTATCCACCTTACCTCCAAGCTTTGTGTCATCTGCAAATTTGGAAAGCCTACTCTTTACCCCATTATCCAAATCATTGATGTGAATCATTAATAGTAATGGTCTGAGTACTGATCCATGAGGTACCCTGCTACCTACATCCTCCCAACAAGACATCCTCCCACTCACAGCCACTCTCCGCTTCCTATCACGAAGCCAGTTTGCAATCTAATTAACGACCTGACCAGCCATTCCACAAGCCCTCACTTTGGCGAACAACCTCCGATGTGGTACCTTATCAAATGCCTTCTTAAAGTCTAGATATACTATGTCCAATGCCTTTCCGTCATCCACCCAATCAGACACTGCTTCATAGAACTCAAAAAGATACGTTAGACAGGAACTACCTTTGATAAACCCATGCTGACTACCTTTAATGAGTTTGTATTTACTTAAATGGTTCCTCACTTGGTCCCTAATTAATGCCTCCAACACCTTTCCCCACAACTGAAGTCAAACGAACAGGTATATCGTTTCCCAATTCTTCTCTGGATCCTTTCTTAAATAATGGTGTTACATTTGCTACTCTCCAATCCACGAGTAACTGTCCTGACTCAAGTGAGATATTAAAATATCCGTTATCAACTCACTTACCTACTCAGTGCTCAGCCACCTCCATCAATACTCTCGGGTGCATATTATCTAGCCCTGGAGCCTTATCTTCGCTTAGATTTCCTTGTTGTTCCTTTTACTTCCTCAACTCCCACCTGGATCTTCTGTAAAAGCCCTTCCTCACCTCCTTCAAAGATACTCTCAGCTATTGGCAATTCTCCGAACGGTTCTTGTGTAAATGTTGAAGCAAAATACCTTCCTAAAAAGCCTGCCATCTCACCTTCATCACGAACCACTCTCCTGGTGCTATTCCTAAATGGGCCCACACTGGTCCGAACCTGTTCTCTTCCCTGGATATATTTAAAGAAAGCCTTGCTAATATGTTTAATATTCTTAGCCACGTCCTTCTCATACTCTTTTTTGGCTTGCTGAGTTATTTTCTTAACTTGCCTCTGTTTACTCCAATAATGATGTAAATCTAACTCCAGTCCTGTTATTTTAAACCTAATAAATGCCTTCTGCTTCTCCTTCATAGCATTCCAGATCTCGCTACTCAACCACCCTGGCCTCTTTCTGCTTCTAGTTTTACACCTCATTGGAATGTACTTACTCTGCACTCCACACATTTGCTCCTTGAAGGTTTCCCATTTCTCTGATGCTGATTGTTCTGTTGTTACAGAGTCTCCCAATCTACATCACCCAATCTCTCCTCATACCCTCAAGGTTTGCCTTCCTGAAATCTAATAGCCTTACTCCACTATCCTGAACTCTAACCCTCAACAGAATCTTTGCACAAACAATGTTATAGTCACTTTCTCCTAAATGCTCCCCGACCTCCACCTCCTCCACTATATTGGGATCGTTACTTAAAAGGAGGTCTAACACTGCACTCCCCCTCGTGGGCTTATCTACAAACTGGGTTAAAAAGCAATCCTGGACTAAAACTAGGAAATCCTCATCTGCTCTGCCCTTTCCCTGTTCCTGGACCCAATCTATCCCTGGCAAGTTAAAATCCCCCAAAATCAATACTCTTCCCTTTTGAATTCTTCATGTACTCCTCATTCCTCCTTTCCCTTCACACCCAGAACCCTATAAAAGCATCCTACCAGTATCTCACTGTTCTTGCAATCTCTATTCTCTACCCGTACAGAATCCTCTGCATTAATTCCTCCTTCATGTCACCCCTTTCTCTTGATGCAATGCTGTCTTGCACCCAAATTGCTACTCCTCCTATTCTCTCCTTCCTATCACACCGATACACCTTGTGGCCTTCTAATCCTGTCCTCCAGTTACTCTCCTCATTAAATAATGTTTCACTGACTGCAACTATATCGTACTCCTCGCGATCTACTTTGGCTTCAAACTCTTCCATCATATTATTTAAACTCCTGGCATTGGTACAGAATATGTTTAACTTTTCCCTTCCTGAAATTCTATTTTATTGCCTGGCCTTACTCTGGAATGTTCCTCTTTTCTTCTGTTTGTGTAACTACCTTCTGGAGGCTGTTCAAGCACATTCCTCCTTCCAGAGCCTCAAGCATACGGTGCACAACAATTACCACCCGCAATCTTTTTTACCCCCATGAACCCTAAATAACTCAACCCACATACGTCCAGGGTACTGTGCTTCTTCCACAACTCTCTCCCCTCTGTTCCTGTTTATTCATTCATTATCTTACTTGTTTTGGCTAACTGTTGCCCCACTGTCAGCGAGTTGCCTTTTTACCTTGAACTGTTTCCCCGTTCTTTTACAAGCCAAGATTTTGGATGAAAAACATAGTGGAACTAAGTGCCTGCTTTTTTTTCTTGTTTCTAAGCTAAAGCACAAGGTGGTTGCATTTTCAGCTTTTATAGCTATTTTACGTCTTCTCGACATAAAACAAAAGATGTAAATGACTTAGAATAGCTATTTTATGTCATTTACAGTTTATCTATTATTGATATATCTTAACAGGATGATATCTAAGCGACATAATTTAATGGAGAAACTGAAGTCTACACTCTCAACTTGGCTTAATCGTGCAATCGTGGACCATCAAATGCCAGCTTCGGCAAGAGAACCATGCAAGGAGTTGATTATGGAAGATATGTGCTGATATTTGAAAAGAACCACAATGTTAAAGGTGGTCATTTTTCACTCATTGAAGCAAATTTTCTTATCTGAATACAAATAGTTGAAAACTTATCAAGACAAATCTGACAAAACATAGAACTACAACAAGCAATCAAAGATTACAGACCCTTGCCACGACTTGTTTTGTGTGGTTTTCCAGTGCATATTTTATAGACGTACTCACATTTCAATTGTACATACTTTATAGATGTACTCAAACGATAATTGTACACACTTTATAGATGTACTCATACGATAATTGAACATACTTTATAGATGTACTCAAACGATAATTGTACACACTTTATAGATGTACTCAAACGATAATTGAACACACTTTATAGATGTACTCACACTATAATTGTACATACTTTATAGATGTACTCACACTATAATTGAACACACTTTATAGATGTACTCACACTATAATTGTACATACTTTATAGATGTACTCAGACTATACAGATGGACTCACACTATAATTGTACATAATTTATAGATGCACTCACACGATAATTGTACATACTTTATAGATGCACTCACACTTTAATTGTACATGTGCATGGCTCACAAAGTGGTATGCTGTGGTATGTTTGTGGGAAATTCCACATAAGACTATTATTATATGAGGTATTTAGACAAACCATCAATGGTCAGAAATGAACGTGGACGTCTTGGGGAACCTGTAGAAACCGGCAATATCATACTCTCCATTTCCCTGTTTTATTAAAGCAACAGAATATGGGTATTTTAACCTTAGAAATGTTACAGTTTGATTGGTAAAAATTTTATTTTACTGTACGTTTCTTATGTGACAGTTATTTTGAGTGTGGTGACTCAGAATGTGAACTTTGGTGTCTCTTTTATGTTTTGATGATGTTCTGTCTGCCTATTCGGGTTTTCTGGCATCTACCCTATCTGATGAAATAATGGATTCGTACATTACGCTTCGTATCCACTGCATCGAGAAAAATAAGGAGTCCAGTGTTAATAATGTTTCTTATGATTTTTATTCCAAATCTCCCGTAATTTCTTTGAAATATGACAGAGTCTAATGGTAAAAAAAATATAGATCAAAATTGTGTCAGAAAATAAAATTCGGACCGCAAGTAATCCCGTCTTGATTTTCGTGTCAGTCCCGTTATGTACGAATCATCATCTCTCGTCGGACGCAAATGACGCTAGCATTAGAAAATCTTGCCGTCTTGCAAACTTTCCCGATTGATGGATATAATAGGCATTTGCAAGCGTGTCAGCACATTTCCATTCGCCGTCGAGCGCAGCGTTTGTCTTTGTCTCCGTGTCTTTGCGAGAGCCGTAACGTACAAATCCAGCATGAGGATGCCGAGCCGAATGAGGTGACTCGCATTTGTCTGATAATTCTTCATTTTAACCAATGATAGAATTTTTTTGGTGCTTTGTGAGGATCCGAGAGGCTAAAATTATGTTTTTCTCTTCATGTTTAAAGTGATTATTTTCAAAAATTCGAAAGAAATAGATTTGATTTTAACGTTATTTTTCACTTACAACTGTGGCTTTCTTTGCTACTGTGTTACTCGTCTGTGTTTTCTTCGTAATTTATAATATCGGATTCTCTCAAAATGTGTTGTTTTTTTCTTTTTCCTGTCAGAGTAAAAATTATCTGTTTCTTATCCCAAAATATAATATTTACGTTGTTTTTTTCATCTGATTCCGTACATAACGCTGACGCCAAGCTCGAAATTCGAACGTGTATTTACAGTGTTGTATATATTCAGTGGTAACTTTAAAACCGGACGTGCTGCAGGTCTAAAAATTTAGATTTAGCTATTTGAATACATGCAGATTAACATAATGGGTTGCATTTCATGTTTCCCGAAACATTTTTTTTTTTTTTGCCCTTTGTGTAACAGTAGTGTACCAACTTTGTGAGCCATGCACACATACTTTATGGATGTACTTACACTATAACTGTGCATACTTTATAGATGTACACACATTCTAATTGTACATATTTAATAGATGTACACACATTTTAATTGCACACAAAAAAGATGTACACACATTCTAATTGTACACACTTTATAGATGTATTCACATTATAATTGAACACACTTTATAGAGGTACACACATTCTAATTGCACACACTTTATAGATGTATTCACATTATAATAGAACACACTTTATAGATGTATTCACATTATCATTGTATATACTTTATGGATGTATTGACATTATAATTGTACATAGTTTATGGATGTATTCACATAATAAATGTACACACTTTATAGATGTACTCACATTATAATTGCACGTACTTTTCGATGTATCCACATTCAAATTGAACATATTTAATACATATACACACATTCTACTTGAACATACTTTTGAGATGTACTCACATTCTAATTGTACATGCTTTAGAGATGTACACACATTATAATTGTACATGCTTTAGAGATGTACACACATTATAATTGGACATACTTTAGAGATGTACACACATTCTAATATTGTAGATGCTTTGGAGATGTACTCACATTCTAATTGGATATACTTTTATAGATGTACTCACATTCTCCTTGTACATACTTTAAAGATGTATTCACATTCTAATTGAACACACTTTACAGATGTATTCACATTATAATTGGACACACTTTGTAGATGTATTCACATTATAATTGAACACACTTTATAGATGCACTCACATTGAAATTGTACATACTTTATCGATGGATTCACATTCTATTATTGTACATATTTAATAGATATACACCCATTATAATTGTATATACTTTAGAGATGCACTCACATTAAAATTGTACACACTTTAGAGATGTACTCACATGATAATTGTACGCACTTTATAGATGTACTCACATTCTAATTTTACATACTTTATAGATGTATTCACATTATAATTGTACATATTTAATCGAAAAACACACATTATAATTGCACACACTTTAGAGATGTACATACATTCTAATTGTACATGCTTTATAGATTTATTCACATTCCAATTGGAAGTTCTTTAGAGATGCATTCACATTGTAATTGCACATACTTTATATTCTTTTTTTTTTTTTTTTTTTTTTTTTTTTTTTGTATACCTTGGTCGAGGCTCGTATGAGAGAAAACACACAAGTCACAGCAAGGAGGCATGAGACAAGAGGGGCGGGAGTGGAAGGGACAAAACATTGGGGAACAGACACAGGTGAACTGTGGAAGGGAGAGGGATGGGGATGGGACGGGAACATGGCGAGGAGAAGATGGACATTACAGGGACTTTCAGGAAGGAAAGCAGGAGAATTGAAGGAAGTGGGCTTGGGTGGATTATCGGGGGTAGAAAAGATCGAGGATTTGGATGGGGGAAGATAAGAGGTGGTGGTGAACAGCTGTTTTGAAAGCCTGGAGGGAAGAATGGGAAAGAATAGAGTGAGGAAGTTTATTCCAAAGGCGGGAAAAAAGAGGAATGAAAGAGTGACGATGAGCAGTGATTCGTGATTTTGGTAGTTTTACCAGAAGGGGGTTGTTGGCGGACCTTGAGCGCCCTGTGGAAATGTGGTTGGGACAAATCGCAGAGAGAGCAGGGGGGCAAGGCTGGAGAGGAGTCGGTAGAAGACAGAAAGACCACCGACCAACCTGCGGTGATTGAGTGAGAGGCCCAAAGACTCAGCTTCATTGCGGGAGATGCCAATGATCTTAAAAGCCCTGGTTTCGACAGCGTGGAAGTCGAGAAAGGTGGGAGGCAGGAGCACCAGCCCAGAGGGAGAGCAGTACTCCATCAGGCTACGGACAAAAGCTTTGTAAGTGGTCAGGAGCTCAAGAGGGCCGAGGAAGGACTTTGCACGACGGAGGATTCCAAGTCGGCGACTGGCTTTTGAGGCAAGGTTGGAAATGTGACTTTCCCAGGAAAGGTCATGGCAGATAGTGAGACCCAGAAGCTTGAAAGAAAAGACTTCTTCCAGAGGATTGTTGAGAAAGTGGATGGGGGGGTTTTGTAAACGGTCCTTTCGAAGAGACATAGTGAGAGTGTGAGATTTGTCTGGATTGAAAGACATGTTCCACTTGTTGGACCAGTTTGTGATTTTATCCAAATCTGCAGTGAGCGAAGAAGCTGCTGCTTGCCGGTCTGAGGGATGACAGATGGTACGGCAGAGGGTGGAGTCATCGGCAAAGAGAAATAGAGGATTTTCCAGAGAGTCCGAGAGATCATTGATGAAAACCAGAAAAAGAACAGGGCCCAGAACGCTACCTTGAGGAACTCCAGCCTGCACAGGAAGAGGGGATGAAAGAACTCCATTTAGGGCCACACGTTGACTGCGACAGGAGAGGAAGTCTGCGAGCCATGAGTGGAGATGGCCTTGAATACCATGGGAAGAGAGTTTGGTGAGTAGGGCAGGGTGCCAGACTGTGTCAAAAGCACGTGATATGTCCAGGGATACGGCTCGGATTTCCTGTCTGGCATTGAGGACCTCCATCCATTGATGGGAGAGCAGTAGCAGCATATCCAGGGTAGAGTGACCTGGTCTGAAACCAAATTGATGATTGGAAATCAAGCCATTGGAGAAGAGGAAGGATTTCATGTCTGAAGTGATGATGGATTCCATAACCTTGCTGATGATTGGGAGAAGGCTGATTGGTCTGTAGTTACAGGGATCTGTTTTTGCACCTTTTTTATGCAGGGCAGTGATGTTAGCAGATTTCCAAGCAGATGGCAGATGACCTTGGGAAAATGAGAGGGTGAATAGAACAGAGAGAGGGTGAGCAAGAGCAGAAGAGCAGGCTTTGAGGACACGTGGGCTGATGCCGTCTGGACCGGTTGCAGAATCTGACTCGAGGTTTGAAAGCAAGCTCTCCACCTTGTCAGGAGAAAAGGATACAGAGTCCAGGGACAGTTGGGTGCGACTGGGTAAAGTGGGTAGAGATAGTGATGGGTTTAGGACACAAGATTTAGCTGCAAACACCGAGTTTAGACATTCAGCTTTATCACGTGTGGAATCAGCAGTGCGGCCATTTGAGGTAAGGGAGGGGATGGAGGGGGAACATACACCAGAAACAGATTTGATTAAACGCCACCAGGATTTTGAGGAGGGAGAGAGGTTTGAGAGTTCAGACTTGAGATGAGAAAGATGTTGTTTTCTGGCTCTCCTGAGGGTAGATACACACTTGTTCCGAGCTTTGTGGAAAGAACTGAGATTGCCCTCAGTTGGGTTTGCTTTCCATGAGGCAAAGGCAAGTTGTTTCAGGACAACTGCCTCGCCACAAGCTTCAGTAAACCAAGGGCGGGAGGAAGGGTAAGACAACTGAACACGAGAGGGGATAAATCTGTGCATGAGGGAGAGCAAGTTTCTTTGAAAGAATTCCCAGGATGAGTTGATGTTTGAGAAAATAGTGATAGGAGACCAGTCTGTAAGTTTGATGGCTGCTCGGAGACCCTGCCAGTCGGCTTGAGTGAAATGCCAGACTCGACGGCGGTGAGGTGGTTCTCTGATAACAGCCAGAGAGATGTCCACTTTAATAAGGACGTGGTCAGAAGAACCGATTGGAGCGAAGGAAGAGCAGCAGATATTGTCAGGGAAATTTGTCAAAATCAGATCCAGAAGAGATGGAGTACCATTGGTTGAGATCCGGGTCGGGAAGTTGACCGATTGAGTCAGTCCCAATGAGTCGCAGAAAACTTTTGCTGATGTCCCATGGCAGGTGAGAGAGGTACCCACACCTAGCCAACTGGCGTGATGACAATTGAAGTCGCCACATAAGAGGAAGAGAGAGTTTGGATGAGAAGATAGAAGATGGTCCATGTTTTCGGAGAGTGAGGTGTAGATGTATTCACATTATAATTGTACATATTTAATCGAAAAACACACATTATAATTGCACACACTTTAGAGATGTACATACATTCTAATTGTACATGCTTTATAGATTTATTCACATTCCAATTGGAAGTTCTTTAGAGATGCATTCACATTGTAATTGCACATACTTTATAGACTTACTCACATTCTAATTGTACATACTTTTCGATGCATTCACATTCAAATTGTACATACTTTATAGATGCATTCACATTCAAATTGTACATACTTTATAGATGCATTCACATTCTAATTGTACATACTTTACAGACTTACTCACATTCTAATTGTACATATTTTATCGATGAACTCACATTGTAATTGTACATATTGTTGCTGGCCGGGGCTTGGGTGAGAAGACCACCAGGGGTGGAAGCTATCTCAGGTTCCCACCAGACTCCCTGGAATTGCAGACCATCGCATACGGATAATTCCGTGACGCGGCGGGTCGCCAACCGACCGTGAACGCCAATAACTCAACCACGTGACCGAGAGTCCTCATGTCTATGGGTTAATCGGGTTACCCAATTAATCATGTGACCTAATTATTGAGGGACACGCCCTCGGTACACCTTGTCCGAACAGGATCACCTTTTTGGATCAGATGCAGCCGAGCGACAATGCCAAGGACATACCGGCTAAAAGGAATGAATCGTTGGGAATAAAGTCCTGGCTAAGTTAGAATATAGACCATGCTGGATCAATGAAACAAAAGACAAAAACGAGCTGGGAACATTTCGACAAAGGATTTATTACAGGCAGGCGAGGACAGATATGTGGCACAGTGAATGTTGTTTCTTGTTGTTTGTCACAGGAATAGGAAGAAATGTGAGAGGTGCGGCAATATACAAGCAACTTACAAAAGCAGACACAGAGCAGAGTTATCCCGATAAAACTATTGTACAATCTTAACTTAAGTGAGGACAGGCGTCAGGCCACACACACACACACACACACACACACACACACACACACACACACACACACACACACACACACACACACACACACACACACACACACACACACACACACACACACACACACACACACACACACACACTGAAGAAGAGTTGATGAAGAGAAAACGAGGAGAAGAGATGAGATGAGGCTAACGGTCTCTCAATACCTCGCACAATTGCCCGAATGCGCCACCAATATGTTTTGGAGGGATGCTCCGCTGGGCGATACCTCCCTGACAGCTGGCACGTCATCTCTTGCTTCGTAGCACTCGTGCAGCTGGTGTCGGTCCAGAGAATGAGACGTGACTGTCGGGTGTGAAGGGAGAGACTTTGGTGGAGTCAGAAGCCAATGGGTGGAGAGAGGTGGAGTCCGAAGCAAGTGGGCTGAGAAGGGTGGCGAGGTGTTGAAGAAGGCCGAGTCAGCAGGTGAATTGTTAAAGAAGGGCAGAGCCAGCAGGCGAATGGGTAGGTTGTCAATCCCAAGCCAGACAGAACGAGCCGACAGGAATGAAGACAGGAACGATGGGCAGGAACGACGAGCAGGAACGACACACACGCGGCTCCGCAATCCATCCTTTTATAGACCCCGTGGTGCAGGGCAGGGGTGACGACCCCAAGCTATGTGCAGTCACCCGAATGGGGCACTCCGATTGGGCCCCGGACAGCACACGGGCTGGCCGGCATGACCGGAAACGGCTCCATTTTACTTCCGGCCAGATGGTTCCAAGCTGTGGAATAGTCTCGCTCCGAACCCCACAGTATGAATCGCCTTGCACCGAACCCCGTGATATGAATCGCCTTCCACCAAACCCCGTGCCGTGCCTCGGCGACCTATTGGCGCTGGTCAATGTGCCTGCTCCATGGCCGGAGCAATCTGGCCGCACAGCATGCCTCTGCCTGGTTACAGCTGCATCGAGGCAGAAGTGTGGGAGGATGTCTGCCATCCGCGGGAGACATTTGTAGCCATTGTGGTGAGCGAAGACAGATGGTAAGACATTATTGTAACCCCATGCGCAGACCTGACAAAGATACGTGTTATTCGTGCCCCATTCTGTACGATGACAAAGTATCACAGGCTGCACGCAAGTTCGCCACGATACAAGTGGTCAGCACACAGGTCCGCCCACCATCGAGCATGCCCTGTACAGTGTGCGCGGATCCGCCACTGTACACATGGTCAGTGCATGGGTCCGCCCGTCATCGAACATCGTGTTCGCGGTTATCAGAGGCGGTGTCATTTGCACTGTTCCAGCCATAATCTGTGTCAGGGAATTGAGGGAAAGGATTGGATATAATTATTGATGGAGATTTGTATTGAAGAAGAGTGCGCCGTTTGCACACTATATGTTGCTCGCATTTGGTGTGTTGGCCATGCCGCTGATCGCCCGAACAGTGGGTGGGGGGGGGGGGCATCGCTGCACTGCACGTGCCCCACGCAGCACTTGGCTTCTACTTTGGCTTCTATCATTGGCTTCTACTTTGCCCTTGGTCTTCTGTGTGGACGCACCCCTACGCGAAGGGTGCGACTAAGGTTTCCACCGATGGGTGTCCGGGCGGAGTGCCTTTAGGCCTCGCGAGGACCCCTTGCTTGGATTTACCTCAGGAATAGTGAAAAAGAAAGAATAGGAATGAGTTCAGAGATCCAATCAGACCCAACCATGAGATTCGCCCAACGCACTTGTCCCTTTTGTCCCAATAGACAAGAAGGAAGGAACTATCCGAATGTACATCAATGAAATAACTGACTGGGGACCACTGCATGCTGGCTACCATTGGTGTTGGAGGGATGCAGTTTCAAGAACCGAAACAATATTTTATAGATGTACTCACATTCGAATTGAACATATTTTATAGATGAACTCGCACTCTAATTGTACATACTTTATAGATGAACTCACATTCTAATTGTGCATACTTTATAGATGAACTCACATTCTAATTGTGCATACTTTATAGATGAACTCACATTCTAATTGTACATACTGTTGTGAATTCTCGCCCCGCCGGCGTGCGAACGACCGCTTTTAACCAATAGCGGCTGCTTCACCCACCGAACGTGCAATTCAGTCGTGACCCTCTCGGAACAACGCCGGGAGCTAGTCACGGGTGGGGGTTTAACCTCACCACAACTCAGTTCGCATTCTACCCGCGCAAAATAGGGTCCGATCGCCGAATGGTCGATTTACCGAAGTACCCTCGCGGATAGCATACCGAGGAGTTGTACCACGCCACAGGTCGACTCCGGACACGAACCGCTTAAGCGGCTCGTTCCGTGCTACAGGGATAACTGAGCGGAGTTATCGTCGACCTTGACGGTTCAGATTATTTACCGGGCGTTTTAAACCCACTCCCAATCCCTTACGTGATGCAAGGTGGAGATTCAATAAAAGGAAAAGACGAAGCAAAACGGGGAACAATCGGACAAGCACATTTATTCACGGAAGCACGGAAGGCACGTATATTACAGTAAAACAAAGGAACAAAAGCAATACACGTATACGTTTATGCAAAGAAAAACACAAGCAAAGAACCAACGCAGATCTACAACCGAAGAATGCAATTCACACGGCAACACTTAAAACAGTTCTACTTCTCAAGACTGGCGCCACCCACAGACATTTACACGAAACCCCAAAAGAAAAGGAAGTCGCGACTTCCCTGAGCGCGTCGTCCAGCCCTTGGTGACCGCAACTCCGAGTCCCTCCGGCGTGGTCCACTGGGCTCGTGCCTCGCGCCTGCACGTGTCGTCCGCCTGACAGCTCGGACGGGGTTTTGGGGGAATGGGCCGGGTTTTCGCCGCTATCTCGGTGCGGACGGGAGGGGGGGGGGAAATGGCAGGCGCTCCGTCCCACTAGCGGGGTCTCGGGACTGCACCGGCTCCGATCGACCCTCCGACCAGGAATAATCACCAGGGACCAGGTTCGACGACCCGTGGCAATTCGACGACCTGCGCCAATTCGACGACCTTCACCCGACCACGACCAGACCCGAACGAACGAACAGAACCTCAACCTCTTCCTCCGAACCACAAGCAGGGACTCTCCAACAACTCTCGACAATTCTCATTCAGGGACAAGGGACCAGCGACTCTACACAACTCTCGACAATTCTCATTCAGGGACAAGGGAACCGACCAGGGACTCTCCACGCTCACCCTTTTGTAGGGTCGGGCTCCGTCCTTCCGCCCCGCGCCCCGCCCCGTTCTTGGCTCCTCCTTCCTTCGAGACGCTTCCAGAAAATTCCTCGAAGGGGGGCGTTCCTCTCCCTCGGCCGCGTCACACCGCGCATCCGCCAATCGGGAGAGGACGCGCCACCCCCTCCCTCTTTCTCACCAAGCGCGGGGAAAAATGGTGGGAAAACCCCACAGGCGTTGTTGGTTTTCTTCTCCACGTGCCGTACGACGAGGGAAGGAAGATTCGGGCGGGAGATATTTGCGCGGGCGTTTTGGGCGGGAGATGCCCCTTCGCACCCTTGTTTCTGCTGCCACTCCGCTCCTTTCATCCGTCCCGCAGAGATTGTGACCGCACGGTGCTCGTTGAATGGCCAGTGGCGAAGATGGTGGTAGCGTAGTTGTGGAAGGTGGCGTCGTGGTGTGAATGGCGTGATTGTTGGCGTCGTGTAGTGAATGGCGTGATCGTTGAGATGTTGGTTGTGGCAATGTTCATTGTTGTTCTTGCACCAAAATAACGACAGCAAAAGAAAAACGACTATCTCAAAGAGTCGCAGCCCGAATGAATCACACATATTCCCTCTACACAACGGGTTTGGGCTAACTACACATGAACTTACCGATATATCTCACCTGAGGACCCTTTATGGTGTATTGCGAATTTCCACAGCCGTAACAATACTTTTATTTATAGATGTAGTCACATTATAATTGTACATACTTTATAGATTTACACAGATTCTAATTGTCCATACAGGGGTGCAAATTAACATTTTTATCCACCGGCCAGCAGGGCCGGTGACTAGAAAAAGTTACCAGCCCAGCAGAATTTCTACCGGCCCGATAAAATAAAGACAAAAGTCACAAATTTGAGATCAAACACTTTTAATATACTCACATGAGTGAGTTTGATGAGTGAGGATGGTTGGATGAGTGAGTTTGATGAGCGAGGTTGGTTGGATGAGTGAGTTTGATGAGTTAGGTTGGTTGGATGAGTGAGTTTGATGGATGAGGTTGGTTGGATGAGTGAATTTGATGGATGAGGTTGGTTGGATGAGTGAATTTGATGAGTGAGGTTGGTTGGATGAGTGAGTTTAATGGAGGAGGTTTGCAGAATGAGTGAGTTTGATGGAGGAGGTTGGGTGGATGAGTGAGTTGGATGGATGGATGAGTGAGTTTGATGAGTGGGGTGGGGGTGGGGGATGATGCAGGGAGGAGGAGGTTGTGGGTGATGGAGGGGGGGACCTTTTTTGTGTGGGTGATGGGGGGGGCATTTTTGTGGGTGATGGGGTGGTTGTGGGGGTGGTTGAGGCTGATGGACGATAGGGGGGGGGGTTGTGGGTGATGGACGATGGGGTGGAGGGGGGGGTTGTGGGTGATGGACAATGGTGGGGGTACTACTCGTCCACCCGACATCACATATAAACTCACTCATCCACCTAACCTCACCCATCAAACTCACTCATTCACCTAACCTCACCCATCAAACTCACTCATTAATCCAACCTCACCCATCAAACTCACTCATTAACCCAACCTCACCCATGAAACACTCATTCACCCAAATTCCCTCATTTAACCAACCTGGGCATGAGAAAATGCGTCCAAACCGCGCCAAACCGTCAAATCTCGCGCAATCACGCGTGATTTGGAACGAGATGAAAACAGACAAAATGGCTGCTGCAGAATTACCAGTGATTTCTACGGATTTCTGCGGACAAAAACAGTAGTTCTAGTTGAGAAAACTAGTCGAGAAGCTTGTACAAAATAACAGGAATCACCGGTGATTCGCCAGCCGCGCAGTAAGGCAGTATTGTGTACCCGCCTAGCACAAAAGTTAGGCACCATTGGCGACCGGGTGGCCGTTAATTTGCACCCCTGCCATCTTTTAAAGACACACACATTGTAATTGTACATAACTAATAGATGTACACACATTCTAATTGCACAAACGTTACATATGTATTCACATTATAATTGTACATATTTTATAGATGTATTCACATTCTAATTGTACATATTTTATAGATGTACTTGCATTCTAATTGTACATATTTTATAGATGTATTCACATTCTAATTATACATTCTTTATCGATGCATTCACATCCCAATTGTACATACTTTATAGATGTATTCACATTCTACTTGTACATACTTGAAAGATGTATTCACATTCCAAATCTACATATTTTATAGATGTATTCACATTCTAATTGTACATACTCTGGAGATGTATTCACATTCTAATTGTACATACATTATAGATGCACTTACATTCTAATTGTACATACTTTATTGATGAACTCACATTCTAATTGTACATATTTTATAGATGTATTCACATTCTAATTGTACATATTTTATAGATGTATTCACATTCTAATTGTACATATTTTATAGATGTATTCACATTCTAATTGTACATATTTTATAGATGTATTCACATTCTAATTGTACATACCTTATAGATGTATTCACATTCTAATTGTACATACTTTATAGATGTATTCACATTATAATTGTACATACTCTGGAGATGTATTCACATTCTAATTGTACATACTTTACAAATGTTTTCACATTCTAATTGTTCATATTTTATAGATGTATTCACATTCTAATTGTACATATTTTATAGATGTATTCACATTCTAATTGTACATACCTCATAGATGTATTCACATTCTAATTGTACATACTTTATAGATGTATTCACATTATAATTGTACATACTCTGGAGATGTATTCACATTATAATTGTACATACTTTATAGATGTACAAACTTCATAGTGTACTCACATTATAATTGTACATAATTTGTCGATGTACTCATATTCTAAATGTACATAATTTGTAGACGTACTCACATTATAATTGTACATATTTTGTAGACGTACTCAATTGAAAAAAAGAGATTGTGGTGTAAAAATTGTGGTGTTCAGCAGATTATGTGTGGTCAAACAACCAAAACCAAGTGCAATACCCTCTCCTCTGATGAGGGTAACAAGAGCACCACCTTCGAGACTGTGTGGGTTTTGGGTGATGATATCATCTATCAGCAATAGTTATTAGAATAATTTAAAAACTTAAGCATTGTTTCGGAAGAATGCAACAAATGTGCGCAACAATATTCAGAGTATTTCACAAGTTTATGGAATGGAATTGATTTGAAAAACTCCTCATCTATATCAATAACGAGGGTGTGCCCTTTTGTCTGTTCATATTTCCCATCTCCTCTCTCACCGCTCCGCACATTGATACCAAAATTAATCTGCATAAATCACAATGTCATTTCTAATTCTGCTTACAAAATCAAAATGTACTTCCAACTACTCGTTATTCCATTCAGCTGAGTCGAAAGTCATCATTTCTCAAAGCGTTTGCCATGCTGGATGACATCATGGTATGCTGGTGGGCGGTGCTTCAAGCCCAGCTATCACGGGATTGTGGTTGTTGTTGTTGTTGTTGTTGTTGTTGTTGTTGTTGTTGTTGTTGTTGTTGTTGTTGTTGTTTCTTTGGCCTTCTCATCTGTCGAATCTCATGTCATCCCATTACTTGTCCTTAATGGGTATTTTATGCACTCTTTTCTCTACACAGCATACATGCACAACACAATGGATATTTCCATCTCCTTTGTCTGGGTAAATCTTCTTGTTCTTGCATATGGCAGCTTGGCTGCGAAGTAGCTATCATTTTGTTGGGGCACAACTATGCCACTGATGCTGTGCCCTTATACTAGTACAGTGGTACTCATTTCACCGACCTCAGAAGGATGACAGGCTGAGTCAACCCCACCTGGTGTTAATTCAGCAGCCAACGGGGCTCAAACTTATAACCCGAGGATCCCAAGCCAGCCACGCAAACTACTAAGCCAACACCAGGCTTGTGTGGGTAAATGATACGAAATGAAACCCATTTTGTTCAATTCGGAAATGCTGAATTCTTTCAACTATAACAAAATATTTGGTGCAACAATATCGTGCAGAAACGTCGAACACAGGTACAATGCATTTATTATTCATACATCTGCTGTCTTTTCTGTGGACCTCATGAAAACTTTATCCTTGAGGCAACACCCAAGGTGGTCTTTCAAAGCAATTTCTCCTTCTCTCTGAGATGTACCAGACTCGAGGGAGCATCGCTACTGTCAGAGCAGTTTATTGGCAAGGGTTATATATTGTGTGGTTTGCCATGGCCTTACCAGCAGTGGTTCGAGCAAGAATTTGTAATTTGGCCATGGTGCCGGCGATAGCTCGTCCACTCAGCGAAGGACACCGTGGGATCTTTGACGTCCACCAACGAATGCTGGTGGACAGGACGCTCGTTTAACGTCCATCCGAGGGACGGCACACACATATCGATGAAGCACTCTGCCTGTGAAACACCAGGATGGCAGTTTACACCTGGGTATGGATTCAAACCCAGGCTAGACAGCTTCGAAGTGAGTGTGCGTACCCCAAGGCCATCCTGCCAGCCACATTTCTCTTTCGTGCTTATAAACCGATATTTGTGTGTCGTCAAATGAAGCTTGATTCCATCATTCAGCTGGATAAACATAATTGAATAAATGCTGATACTTGTGAAAATCACCAAAATGTTGCACGATACGTACAAGCATGATTGTGCAAAGCAATTACCGTTCTCGTCACTAACAGGTGGTGACATGTTGATGCGAACTGGTTAATTTCACCTCCCTTAATTGTCACTCAGCCCTGATCCAGCTACATGTGATAATGCCTGGAGGGCGATTTTCAAAATTAACGTCTTTCCAAAATTGCACGCAACACCGAAGAACGCAAAGATGCCGTGACTCGAGTTTCAAGTGAAAGCACACTTACAAAGCTGCGAAACATTTGCTTGAACCATCGTGGTGATCATATGCATGAACAGGACCATTGAAATAACTGATGTCCAACTTTTACAAAGGGATGGGAAGTGGGCAGGGATACTTTGTTGTCTGGGTGTGCGGGCAACAAAGTGCTGTTTCTGCAAGAGCAGTTTGTTTCAATCTGTATTTCCTTGTCATTTCCAGGTTCCTTATCATATTTTGTCTTTTGTATATTTGTTGATTGTTCTCGTTTTCCTGTTCGGTTAAGGAGGTTTTGGGTGGTGCTGCCTCTCCATATGAGGCATTTTAAGGACCTATCTTAAGTTGTCCTGAGGAATTTAAGTATAAACCATAAAGTGTGGATAAGTAAGTACCATGTGTAGACCAAACCACAGGAAGCAGGTAGGATCTTCCCATCCCTGAAGGTCATTAATGAGCCAACTGGGTTTTAAACCAACAATTCACTTGATTCCAGAAGCTTAGAATCCAAATTTTTAATACGAGTACGTGTGGCTTCACTGTCATGAAATATCAGAGCAACATATGCTGGTTCTCGCAGTCAAAGATTTTTTTAAGGGACCGTATACATTAATACCTTGTGTTGGCTAAATGGTTCAGGTGGTATGGTGGACTTGGGATCCTGAGTTCAATACCTAAGGTCTTGAACTCAAATACCTAAGGTCCTGAGTTCAAATCCTGCTTGGATGTTGAATCAATACTGGGTGGGATTAACTCAGCCTGTCATCCTTCTGAGGTCAGCAAAATGAGTTGCAGCTTGCTGGGATGATTGAGCCATTTGAGTATCCTGTGTCAGAGTGGTGACCTGTCCAGGATTGTACCCAGTAGCCCTGGAGACTGTTTTGGCAGAACTGATGCTCTGTACAGAGTATGGTCCCAATGGATGGATATACATTTGGGTGGCCCTAAAAAATGAAAGTTTGAAATATGTTTCTCTCATCCCCCTGTTCATGTTCTGTTCCGAGTAAAAACAGTGTGTGCCAAATATTTTTGAAATCCAAGATTATTCAGGTCACCCTCATGAGTTGAAATTTTAGCATGATATAATATACCCAAAACAGCCTGTATAAAACTGCGATCAAACATTATTTTATGTCTGTATAAAAGTGTATATTATACAGGCATAAAGTACTGTTTGATGGAAGTTGTGGCTGTGACTGTGTTTTGTCTTGGTGTTACCACCACTCCCCCCATCCACAACCCACCATTGGTTGGCCAGTTCAGTTCAGTGTGGCTCAGGCTGTCTTTCAATGTGGTTCTGTGCCGCTTGCTCTCATTGTTTTTCATGGCATTGCGATTTGATACATTGAATACATATTTGATACATTTGCGCAACATTTTCTTTCCTTCGGATGAATTTGAGAAAGAAGTTGTATTTGATTGTTTCTCTTGAACGAGTACATGTCGCTTTACTGTCGTGAAATATCAGAGCAACATATGATGGTTCTCGCACTCAAAGACTTTTTAAGACAAACTTCATCAAACAAGGAAGCAGCACAACCCAATAAAGGGTACAAAATTGCCATCCAACCAGCAAGGTTTTGGGCATTTCCTGTTCTTGCATTTGGAGATGAAACAAAGTGCCCGGGATGCCAGTCGCAAAACAATACAGGCCATGAAGGCGTTATGGGATGAAGCCAGCATCCCAACGCAAGCTGACCAGCATTGCATTAAGAAGCTGGAGGCAGTCTTCGCGGAGTGGAAAGCTCTGATAAAAACATCATAACAGGAGCAGTAATCCCACAAGCAGAAAGAACAGGAGTTTCAAAAATGCTTGGAAGATCTCTTTCACCTTGCTCATGCAGATGCAATGGTCCTGATGAAGAATCCCAAGGACCGGGATTTCCTTATGGCCCAGCGACAGAAGCTGAGGTCAGGCTGCATCGGCTCTGTGGACATGGTACAGTCCCGGAAGGACAAAATATCTCTGAAGAGGTCAGAGCAGGTTGCCAGACGACGGATGATGGTACAGGAAGAGCAAGAAGCTTCGACCAGCCAAGCGGTGCTGGTAGCATCTTCATCAAGTGCAGGAAAGGAGACGGTTAGTGATGGGGAGAAGGAAGATTCAGTTGGGATGCTGCCACTGTGTCTGCTCCAAAAAGAGCCAAGAGGAATATCATGACACCTCAACTAGCAGCTGCCCTCGACCGGATGCAGATCTCCTCCAGAGATGTGACAAACGTTGTCACCGAGGTCGCTGCAAGCCTTGGCCATGATGTTATTGACTTAAACATCAATCGGAACTCCATCCACAGATATAGGGTTAACCATCGTTTGGATCACTCGAAAGGTTTGTAGGAGGAGTTCTCCACCGACATCCCCTTATCGTTCATTGGGATGGTAAACTCAGAGAGGACCTGTTATCCTGAAAACATGTTGATCGCTTACCTGTCCTTGTGTCTGGCCTCAAAGTTGAGCAACTCTTGGGTGTTCCAAAGCTTCAATGCGGAACTGGAGAGGCGCAGGCAGCGGCCGTCGCCAAGTGTCTCGAAGACTGGAAGCTTGCCGACTGTGTTCAGGCATTATGCTTCGACACCACAGCTTCAAACACAGATCATCGATCTGGTGCCTGTGTTCGCATTGAGGAGAAAATTGAGAGAGATCTTCTGTTCTTTGCTTGTTGGCACCATGCGTTATGATTGGAGTCGTTTTTGAGACCACCATCGGGGGATCGTTGACAGGACCTGAGATTCTCCTGTACAAAAGGTTCTGCAGTCACTGGCAGTACATTGATCTCCATAAGTTCAAGACAGCTTCAACTGATCCCTGTGTGGAGAGCCGAATGGCATCCTCACGGGACGAACTGTTCAATTTCTCAAGACAAACTGTCCATATTCATGACGATTACCGGGAATTCCTCGAGCTCAGTATAGTCTTCCTTAGTGGAAAATCAAGTTCACAGCTCCTGGAGCAATGCATCGCTCTCGATGGATGGCGAAGGTGCTCTATGTGATCAAAATGTGGCTCTTCCCAGAGCAGTTCCGGATGCCCGCAATCAGAGGAGAAAGGAGTGCGTGATCTCAGTTTTTTTTTCTGTGCTTATCTGCATGCGAGCTTGGAACACAGCTCCTCAGGTGGTAGGAGCCACCTGGAACGACTTTCATCTCATGAAGGAACTGATGCACTACCAACATCAAGGGATTTCCATCACCACCAGCAAGAATCTTTCTCTCCACCTCTGGTACCTGTAGGAGGAGCTTGTGGGGGGCTGGCCTTCTTTGACGACAGAGTACCTGCGGCAATGAAGAAACTCATAATTGAAGCCTTGGAGGAAGATGCCGTAAACCATCCGCCAATGAGTCTGATAATTAGCTTGAATGCATTCGTTGATGACAGTAAATGCCTTGAGCAATTGGTGACGAGAAACACAAAGGCCATCTTCACTCATCTCCAGCTTCCGGATGAGTTATTTCTCAAAGATCCAGAGAGCTGGCTGGTGGACTCCTTCAATAAAGCTCTACGGGACATGGAGACCCGAGCTGTGGTCAACGACCGAGCAGAGGAGTAGCTCTAATCCAAGAGTCCAACAAGAAGTTGACTCGTTGAGAGGAGGAGCTGCAACTCCTCCTCCAAGTGGTCGTTCATCACAGGCGGCAGTTCCCGTACTGCAAGAAGTACACTTCGTTCCCAGTTCCCATACACTTGCACCTCAAACCAGGCGACAATGAGTGGAGTAGGCTTCCATAATATCCCTGCCACCGAGCGACTAATACCTCTTGTTGAAGAAGGGGGACCTGGATGCCGAAGCAAACTTCAACAGAGGGCAACTTCTAAATATTGTTGGATTTCAAAAATATTTCACACATGGTTTTTACTCGGAACCACACGAAATGCAGGTGTGAGAGTAACAAATTTCCCACTTTCATTTTTCTTTCGATATACTAAGGGCCATCCTAATATACATATTCTGGACATAAAGGGGAGAGGAATTAAATTGAAACAAGAAAGTCAAGTGAGGAGTGAAGAGAGAAAAAGGAAGGGTAGGAGGGTTAGGAGGTTTATGATGTGGGGGGGGGGGGGGAGAAAAGATCATGGGGGATTGGATAAGATTAAGGGCAAGAGAAGGATCGTGGAACTTCAAGATCATGTGAGAGTTGGGGAGCGATTCCACCATTATTGTGTACGCTGATACCGATATTACATGGAGATGAGCTCACTACTGAGTTGAGGATTTTCAGGGTCCGCGTACAACTCTGTGTATAGTATGTGTCCCAATTATCACCAATGGAAATTCCTGTAATGGTAATAAATGTACAAATATACAAATGTAGTACAAATACACTGAAGATCTGGTGGTAACACAAGGAAATTAGACAGGTGGAGGCCATTCAGCCCATCATGCCGATTTATCAACACCAGATCAAATTAAGAAAATGCAAAATGTTGTTTTTAATTTTAAATTAAGTGTTTTTTTTGGAGAGTTTTTGATTTTTTTGCCCCCCCCACCCCCACCGACAGGGGAGGGGGCATGGGCTTGGTTAAAAACACACATCAACCACACAACCCCCCTTGACAAGACCCCCACCAATAGCACTCCGTACACATGCACACAATCACCCATCAATGCTCAGGCTACATAAAAGTCCTGCCAACATCCATTTACCCCTCTATCTCCATAACTTCCAGGTATCTATTTAATTACAATTTAAACTTATCTACTGTTTCTGCTGCCAAAACCTTTCCAGGTAGATACACCAATGTGCGCATGAAGGGTATGGGAGCACACCTTCAAACAACGGGCAGACCTTCCGCCAACACGTGATGCCCCCCTGCGAAGTGAACTGTCCCAGGGCGGTCTCCAAGACAAAGACGGGAATTCCACAGCCAATGAAGAATACAGCATATGGAATGAGGAACGCACCTGGAATACAACATGGGTGGTGAAGGTCTGGTTGATAAAAAAAAAAAAAACACAATGCATTTTTATACAAAAACCAGTCTCCTTGAAGCTTGACAAGTCTTCCACTAATTATGATCTCCAAACACAACCAGTCATTGTGGACATTTCAAATTTGACCAGGACCTTTACAACTATTAGTACCAATATAATCCCAATATTGTGCAGCCAAATAGTCTGCAAGTTTCAATACACTTGATGTTTTCAATGATCATAAGTTCTAATACGAGTTCCCTTACAAGGAACTTCAGCGCAGGAGGAGGCCATTATACCTTTTGAAGCCTGCACCATTATTACCAACTGGGGGTGCAACACAGATTTTCCTGAGGGGGGAAGGGGGGGCTAAGGTTACCTGCTAAATGAGTAAGTAGCAGAGGTCCAAAAAATATTTAAAAAATAATAAAAATCAAGGCCACTGGGTGAGAGTTCCAGAGCGTCAATCATAGTCTCGAGTGAGATGCGCCTACTGTGATGCACTGCCATGAGTGCTAATCCAGTTAGACGATTTTCTCCCATACTTGAGCCACAAAGGGGGCTCATGCCCCCTGATCCCCCCCCCTCCCCGGGTAGCACCAATGTCACGAGCTATGCTTGTTGATCCGGTTCTATCCTTTTCAATTCTGAGTGTCAAACAAGGAAGCACCACAACCCATTTTTAAAGTCTTTGGTAAGACTCGGCTGGGGTTTGATACACCGACCTCCCAGACTGAGAGGCGGACGCTCTAACCATTACACTATCGAGACTAGTTCAAAATAACTTGCAGTTTCCACCATCTCCATTTCACAATTATTTTACTGTTTCCACCATCTCTGTTCCTCACTCACCGCCAATTTGATTCTCAGCATATTCATGAAGCAGGAAACGCATGGTTATGGATATTGGTGACCAGAACGATAAATACAAATTCCCTCCAAATATTATTCATCGAAAAAAAGACACAACATGAGTTCCCTTACAAAGAACTTCATTCAACACAAGAAGATCCCATTAGACCCAGATAACAGTTGCCAAATTATGGTTGTTTGTCCATTCTATCTACACTATCAATACAATACTGTCTGTGTGTGTCTGTGTGTGTCTGTGTGTGTGTGTGTGTGTGTCACCATTTTTCTTGGAGAAGGCCAAACAGATCTACGTTCAAACTTTCAGAGGTTCATCAGTGAGTGTGGGGTGTTTTTCTTGAAACACTGTTTTCGGAAAAACAATATTTTTGAAAAAAAGAAAAACAGTTGGATTTTTGGGGATTCTTCTTTTTTTTTGAAACGGATCGATATTGCTGAAGCCTTTGTAGCTACGATGTGAAAGGTAATATTAAATGATCCCTGACCCCATTCCTTAGTGGGTGTAAGGAAGTCACACGCGCACGCACACACCCTTCCCCTCTCTACGTAAATCCTGGATCCTTCCCTGAGCTAAATTGTAACAAAGGTCCAGGTCAAAAAAAAAAAAAAAGAACCACACTCGAACTTTGATGATCCAAGGGATCAAAGGGATCATTCACATCAATATCAAATCAATGAAATCAGATAGATTACTGGTATATTTGCACCATTAGGTCAAGGAAAGCACACCAACCTAAGGTTATGAGATGGCCAAACATTCGATGAGCAGATTAGCAGATGGACAGGGAGGGGAAAAGAGCAATTGGATGAATGAACCGATAATTATCAGAGGGATGAGCAGATGCCGGGTGAGCACAAAGATGGATATATGTGGAGGGGTTCGCACCGCCACCATTCTTGTAGCACAGGTATGGGAAGCGCCACACGTTGCCCAGGCCAATGATCTCCCCGGCCACAGACAAAACGAATTCCAGCTTGTTGTTCCACTTCCCACGCTCATTCATCTTCTGCTCAGACGGTCTTTCTGCGCTGTCCAAGGTCGTGGAAGCTCCTCCCGGGTCCTCCACGGCGACCTCACCACTCTCCTCTGCTTTCCCGTTCACCACGAGGTCTCGCTGGGCGTTATGGGGTTCATTGGTCCCCTGGTCCTGCTGCTGCTGTTTCTTCTGCGGCGCCATGATCCCTGCGGAGACCGCACCAAGCGACTGCCATTGTAAAATATTGACGACGTTCAAAAGCTTGACATATATATATATATATATATATATTCCACAATCGATGGATACATAACATGGTGTATGGCTTACCTGTACAATGGGATATAATAATTTGCAAATATAAAGGTGGAGACAGGTATATCACATTATTGGATGGTTCATTTCAATTCCAACTTCCCACCTTGCAATCTATCGATTTCCTCCTCCATGGTCGTCGCAGTCCGTCTGTTCCATCGGCACTTTGGTTATAGTGACTGCAAGGGTGGCGTTTTGAGGTTGAAAAAGCCCAGCCATACCAAAGTGAGCGGTGCTTGACCATAGTCGATTGTGACGTCATTGGCCACCCCACTGTGAGCCCAAACCGCGCTCCCCCCCCCCCCCACATGACCGCTCACAGAGAGAGGGTGAAACGTGCAACGTGCATCTCAAGATGAGATCGCCCAGTGGGTGGTCGGATTGAGCAAACGGCAAATCAGTGCCCAGAGCCAAGGACCCGTCACACATTCCCAACGGCCCTCGTACCTGCTTTCAATTTCAATCTGCCTGTCGGACGTACCAGCCCTTCAGTGTCATGTGATGACTGAAGCTGTACGCCAGCAGTCAGGTGTTGCTCGTTTGCATTCGCCAGACAGCCATTTACAACGGGATGCAATGGAGACAACAAAAAAGCATGAAAATTCCTTACACTCCCAAGTGTAAGGTACTCCCAAGGGTGTCCACCGACGTGTGTGTGTGTGTGTGTGTGTGTGTGTGTGTGTGTGTGTGTGTGTGTGTGTGTGTGTGTGTGTGTGTGTGTGTGTGTGTGTGTGTGTGTGTGTGTGTGTGTGTGTGTGTGTGTGTGTGTGTGTGTGTGTGTGTGTGTGTGTGATGTATATGGGAGGTACAAGACCATCGGGTTTAATATGGCAGTGCCTCGATGTCACATCGATGGGTGAGCAGAACGCGTGTGTATACACCATTGTATCTAATCATAATTTTCCATTAATTATTTAAATGTGTCATCTTAGGGTACACGTCTTGAAGACCTTGTCAATCTCGTTACCGGTGGCCGAGGTGTGTCCAAAGGGTTATCCAGTACTTTATTCCACAAATCTAATTTATACTTCCCATTGACTCCTGGGCTGCCAAGTTCCAACCGACGGGGCCATTTGGACGGAATGATTCTGGCAAAGGATTTTGTTATACCTGCCTTTGATGATGATCATAACACCCAATCTTTAATTGTAACCGCCATTAGGTCACAGCAGGGGTCTAATTGCTTACTTTATGGAGAACACTGTTGTAAAGATAAAGTGCAGACTTTAACCCAAGACCTTCCATTCAATTATAATATCCAGATATAGGTGTCCATCAACATTACATCATGATGAAAGCAATCATCCATGTGGCCAAGAGGTACACCTCTAAGGTGTCTAGCGCTGGTTCGATTCCCGAACCAGCGATAAACTAACACGCAGGGTGATTCATCAATGTGTGTGCTGTCCCTTGGATGGATGTTGTGAAACTGGTGTCCTGTCTGCTTGCATTTAAGTTGGTGGATGTTAAAGATCCCATGGTGTCCTTCACAAAGAGTCAGTGAGCTAGTCAGTGAACTATAGCCCACAAGCTCATGTGTGTAAACACGAATCAACGATTAAGTCACCTCAGCCAAACAAGGAAAATGCATCCTCCATGATGCTGCGCTAATTTTGGTGGCAACAGCAAAATAAGAATCCTGTTCTACCCCCTTAAGTAAGCCTCATGGTGTTGGCTTAAGATCTTCGGGTCTTGAGTTCAAGCCCGTCTCGACGTTTAATTAGCACCAGGTGGGTTGACTCAGCCCGTCATCCTTCTGAGGTCGGCAAAATGAATACCAACTTACTGGAAACAGGGCGCACTGCATCAGTGGCACAGGTGCGCTTCCAGAAATTATGCAACCAGCAGCCAGAGGCTGCATATGAAATTATAATTTAAAAAAATCCTTAAGTACAGGCAATTGCAAGAATTAAATAAAACCAATATAATAACAACAGTATGCACTATTTACTAATAATATAATCGGTGTATGTAATGTGTCCCATAATGTTTGTCCATTGAGATATCCGACCATCGGGGGTCTTGCCCACACAAGTTATCTAGGGTACAAGCTCTCCAAAAATTAATACGGTATTCGCAAACAAGCTGTTGCTGCTGCGATATTAAGGATCACAATTAACGGATTACGTATATAGATGTATATGTACACGTATATGTTCATGGAGTACATATTTCTCTTTATCTCAGTCTGTCCGTATAACGCGCTGCTTCGAGGGTATCCTAAATGCACACGGTATCCTAATGTGCTCATGAGAAATGGTTGTGCGTGCGTTAACTGCTGGCGCTATGTACCTCGCACGTAGAACTAGCTCATAGATGCGCGTGCGTGGGACCGTGCTGAGCATACAAAGAACCACCTGTGCATGCCACATGTATATAGGATAGCGATGGGCACGTGGTATCGTGCGCATCCCACTTAGAACTAGCTGTGCGAGCCACATGTAGAGCTAGCCTATGTGAGCAAGGGACCGTGCAGATCATACGGAGAGCTAGATGTGCATCCTTAGGGTCCAGTCGGTCCATCACACGTAGAGATTTCGGTGCATACATAGAGCAAATACCTGTGTATGTGGGGCCGTACGCTGCACATAAAGCTAGCTTGTTGTGCCGCACGTCGATAGCTGTGTGTACGTGGGACCCTTCGTGCCGCACGTAGAGATAGCAATACGCGTGTTGAAGATACGTGCCACCTGTTTTGTTGTGTGTACGTCAGACTGCACGCTCCGCACGTAGCTGTGCATGTATGAAACCGTGCACGTTATCCCTAAAGATACCTGCACGTGCCACACGTAGAAAGCTATGCACACAAGGAACCGTGCGTGCTATCCGTAAAGATACCTGCGCGTGCCACACGGAGATAGCTGTGCACACATGGGACCATGCGCGCTATCCACGCGTGCCACACGTAGTAAGCTATGCACACATGGGACCATGCGCACTATCCATAAAGATACCTGCACGTGCCACACATAGATAGCTGTGCACACATGGGACTGTGCATGACGCAGCTGGAGCAGTCCGTGTGTATGATGGATCATGCGCTCAACAAGTAAATGTGCACACACAGGACCACGCACTTTGTACCTATATAGCTGTGTGCACACGAGACCGTGCGTGCCCCCACATTGAGCCAGCTGTGCCTATGCTTGACCCTGTGCTCCATATACGTAGATAGCTGTGCATGCAAGAGACTGTGCGATCACACAGTACAAGCAATGCTTACATTAGATGCGTGTGAAACAACAAAAATCTGAAGGAAAGGTCGTCGGTAATTACAAATAGTGCAATTGACAAAATTTATATATTTTAAACACCCGAAAGCTAATTCTTATTAATACCATGCTCGATTTTGAAGCCCTCGCTCACTCGCGCACTCCGCAAGTGTCCTGCCAGAAAACTAGAAAGAATGCGCGCTCTTTCTCATCGCTGTCACTGCTTTGTTCGCATTGTTTATTTTTTGAAAAATACATATTTGGCCATTTTTTTTTACCCCCTTCGCTCTAAATCCCACGTCTTGGCCATTTTCGCGTCCTTTGTGAAAATGTGGCCAAAAAAAACATGCGCCACTCGTCGCGTCCACCACGGAACCCGTGGGACCCTTGCTCACCTCTTGCTCTCGCTGGCGCTCACGCTGGAGACGGCGATGTTCGGGGTGGGTGGTGGAGCGAAGGTTGCGCAGGGTGTCCGCTCTCTGGGAACGGGCGGGAGAGCGAGGCGCAGAGCTGGGCTGCGCACGTGCGTGCGTCCAACAGCGTCGGGTGCAGTGCGAGAGCGCCACCGAGCCGCGGTCTGGCGGCAGGACACAGCCCGCGGCACACCACACACTACCGTAGATGCACGATCGCCGGATAAAAGAGCAGCGGGAGACCAAGATCATTAATCCATCCTCAATGTGCTTAATGGGGTAGCTGCTTGGATCACCTCAGGTCACTCGAAGCGCACGTGATCCTGAACCAAGCCCGCTTGTTACTACACAGGCAACCATAGTACCATTGCAAGAAAAACATTTTATTGACAATTTTTTTATATGGAGTCATAACCTGACTCTCATCTACTCTCAGAGGTCACAGAATGGTGGACATTTTTTTTTTTACAGTCTTAAGATTCGATTTCAAAAAAGCAGAATCCATAAATCACACCCAAAAACAATTTGGTTCTCAGTCAAAAATATCTGAAGTTGCAAGCAGAAGTATTATTCTATCTAGCTTTACAAGGGTCACTTGTTGAACATATAATTGGTCCAATTGTGGAGGTGGGTGGCAAGGAGCGAGATAGCGGTGCAGCTTTAAATTACCCGGACTGCATTCTCCACTTCCACCAAATGGACTTCAATCAAATCCTCAAACCAACTCGAGACCAAAGAAGAAAATCAAATCCAAATTGTGAACCTCATGAACACCAATCATGGCTGGCTATCTTTCCTGACTCCAATGACATCAACAGTGGTCAAATGAACAGTTATCCCAGCAGCATCTCAGATGGCAGTGCAAACTCAAAGCCAGTGGAACATGATAACCACAGAGATGGGTGTAAGCCTTGGAAGGTGGATGCATAACCTGTTCGGGGTATCACTTCGTTAGCATCATCACAATTAGTCGTGCTGTGACCACATAATGAGCCACAAATTGCAAGGTTTCAGGGAGTAGGAAGTGAATGTGTTGTAATGATATCTGCCAACTTCTATTCACGACCAACATGTGAAAGTTCCTCAACATCGAGTGCAGGTATCGTTAGCAATGTCAGGACAAAGTCAAGAATCTTTCAGTTGAGAAGTAAGAAGACTGTTCTCCTGGCGAATGGCACGGAAGTCCCCGGCAATCTTCTCGAGGTTCGTGACTGCTTCGCGTCCTCGTTCAGCTTCCATCTGAAAGGGTTCAAAAAAGGTTGCGCAAGATTAATCTCGTTCAAATTATTGGTTCTTATGAAAATCTACGTCAATTATTTAACCAAGAAATCTCTGAAAATAATTTTTCAAAAAAGGTAAACAAGAATTATTATTATTATTATTATTATTATTATTATTATTATTATGTTTGCAAAGGTGCCCAGAAGATGTTCACGCTCTCAACTCCGTTGATATTAGTGGGTTTTGGTTCAATCGATTGTAAACCCAATCGATAACACGTCTGGCTTTTTTGGAACAAATTATAGGTGAGTTCAAAGAAGCCCCCCTCCCCCACCCCCCAAAGAGTTCACATGCCCCCATCAAAAACAAATCAAACATCTCTACTGTCCCCTACTGTCATATCATGTTGATCAATGACTGCACCACATGCAGAAGCCTATTATTGCAAATGTCACATTACTGTTGTTATTCATAAGTAATGAGAGAGATGTAAAACGAAAAGGTTACACAACATTACACAACCACGCCGTTACATTGTATTGAATATGGATGGCATACAAAACTATCAAAAATACTTCAGATATTGATGATGCTCGTTTCCAAATCTCATGTTAAAGAGAAGCACAGAGAAGAAAAGAAAAAGCTATCAGTGGGAATTTAATAATTTCAAAGCTTCTGTTTCAAAGTGATAACTGAAAAAGGATGAGTATGGTGGTGGCCTCATGATGAGGGAATTGGTTCAGTATCCCAGAAGTTATGGGCTCAAATCTGGCTGCAGGCAGCAGTACTCATATCAAGAGTTTGGATTCTAAGCTTTTGGAAACAATGGGAAAGTTAGTTAAAACCCAGTTGGTCATTAATGAGCTTCAGGAAAGGGGGAATTTGTTTGCATCACCTGGTTTCGACACGTGGTGCAGGTCTACAATTTATGGTTCACGCTGAAGTGCATTAGGTCACCTGGAACGAGGCCACAAAATATTCCTCACGAGCAAAGGTACCCGGCATTGCCAGGCAACGCTGGTCTATCCTCCCACCCCTTCCTCATCCCACCACAACCTCTGCCTTCTCCTACCAGATTCCCACCCCTTCCCCTCCCTTATCCCACCCCTCCTTCCCTTCAGACTGCCACCCACCACCCTCCCAACCCACCCCTTCCCCTCTCTCACCTCCTCCTACCCAACCCACACTCCCTTCCTCCTCCCACCCCACCCCTTCCTCTAGTCTCCCACCGCTTTCCCGTGACAGGGTATCGTGGTTAAAAAAAAAAGTGATCCTATAAAGTTTTGTGGCGATTAACCTTGGGAGCTCAGAGGATTAGCATCACAATCAAACAAACAACTTATCCGCTTTTCTATAAAAGATAACATCGCTCGAAGCTCCTAATGAAATTAAATTACATCCCAAATGAAAGCAGATCGCACAAAAAGGTGAAACAATTCAAACCCAGGCAAGATAACTGAGAGCAAGTGTGCATACCTCTCGGCCATCCTGCTCCAGCCACCGAAAACATTTTTCAATTCTCTCAAATTTGAAGCTCAATTATCCTGTTGTTTTAGTCATTCCAATCCTCCAATTCATTTTGCCTTCCTAACTCTGGGGATGTCTCCACGAAGAACCGAGTCGCGGTGGCCACACCTAATGCTCGTGCATTAAGCCCTTGCCTGCCTAATTATTTTCGTTGCACTCAATGAAGTTACAGTTTTGGAAAAAACAGTAGAAAAACAGAACAGTAGAAATAGTTAAGCTTAATGCTTTCACAATTTCACATTTTCTTGTGTAAATATGGAGGAGGGGGGTGTACAGCCTTGCGTAAAGCTTACAAGATATCCACTTAGCTATAAGAATCGCTAATTTCTATAAAATTTTCAGATTTCACTCCAGATTTCAACAGTAATTTAGTCCCTGAGATCCGATACTCAAATCCGAAATTTCATTTCCATTATATACTTTAATTAGTCCATGAGAGCATATCTCACGGACTAATTAAAGGTGTCAGGTCAGGCCAGATTAGATCTGTGACTTGCTACAGGTATCATGTAAACCTGTACTAACCTGTTCCATGGTCGGGTTGTCGGCGACTAAACCGTCTCCCCCACCAAGTTTCTTGGCCATGTGTTTCCACCTGTGTTTGGCCATGCGATGCCTGCAGTGGGTGCCCTATCAACTGAAAATGTGCAATTTGCTTTCATAATCCACCCCTCACTTCGACATCAATACATATATTAAAACAATAATGTCCATCCGACCTCGTGTTCGCCATGTTTTCTTCTTGCTGTGAAGACACAGACTGACATTTTGTGTTTTGTGGCTTGATATATTTTTGAATTGAATTTCGCTAATTTCCGACTTGAATTCCTCTTTCAAACAACTCTGTTTGAAGGTAAATCTTTGTGCTTGTCGTGTTTTTTTTATGTACTTTATGCATGTGTACATGGTGTATGTATATAAACTGGAATACCACAACAGCACTTGGCACGGGTGTGCATGTTGTTGGTTGTTATCTCCATATGTAGGCTTCAGAAGGTGGAACGGAGCCCTCCCAGGTCTCGAAGTATCCACCATTTTGGTAAGGGCGGTCACGAATCATGGACCAAGGTGTAGTTTTGTTCTCAAAGTTTTGTTCTGAGGGATCTTTGGAGGGTTGTCACTGAGCCCCGGCCAGCCTCCAACTGGTTCATTTGTAATATTCCCAGGCATGTTTTTTAAGATCTTTGCAAGGTTCTTCTTCATCATTCCTGGTGCTCCAATGATCACTGGTACAATTTCAGATCTTTTCATTTAATTTTTGGGATTTGGCCATTTTCTTGATTTATGAGTTGTTTTGGCCAAAATCGCTGGGTACTGAAACCTCAATATATATATATGTGTGTGTGTGTGTGTGTGTGTGTGTGTGTGTGTGTGTGTGTGTGTGTGTGTGTGTGTGTGTGTGTGTGTGTGTGTGTGTGTGTGTGTGTGTTATTGGTTGTCATCTCCGTATGTGGAACAAAGCCCAGCACTCCCAGGTCTCGAAGTATCCACCTCCATTTCGGTCAGGGCGGTAACAAATCATGGACCAAGATGTGAAGTTTTGTTCTCAAAGTTTTGTTCTGAGGGCTCTTTTGAGGATCGTTACTGAGCCCCAGACAGCTTCCAACTGTAGCTAATTGGTAGTAATATTTCCATGATGGTTTTTAAGGTCTTTAAGGTTTTTCTTAATCATTCCCGTAGCTCCAACTATCACTGGTACAACTTTTGCATTCTTCAGCTTCCAGGATCTTTTCACTTCATTCTTGAGGTCTTGGTATTTGGTCATTTTCTTGATTTCTGTATTGTTTAGTCCAAAATCACCGGAATAAACACCTCAATTAGCAATGCCTTCTTCGATTTTATGTACCCAAGTAAGATATCTGGTCGCAATGCTTTGTTTCCGATGTTGACGTTCGATGGCGTCATTAGGTTGTACATGAGTATTAGGTACTTCCATGTTTTCAGTGATTACTTTTGGTTCATGTTCCCATAAGTTCTCTAGAACTGGGATATCAACATTTTTGCAGATATGCCAGTGGATTACTTTACAAACTCTGTTGTGTCATTGTGTGTACAGCTGTTCTGACATGAGTTTTTTTTTGTGTTCAGTCATTAAGCAAAACATATCATTCTCTTTGCGAACCCCACCTATCTCTTTTTTTTTTCCTCCCCCCCCCCTCTCTTTACCTGTTGTCTCTCATGTCCCTACCTCACTCCCCTCCTTATAAAATGCATCACTCCCTTCCCACACATCTATCTCTGTCTCTCCTCAAACCCCTACCTCCCGCAGTGAAAAGGAACGTTTGGTGAGGCGTCGCTCTCCCCAACCTCCTCCCAACCTTCCTTGCTCTTTCCCCCTTAATAGCTTCCCCATCCTCCCCCTCCCTCCCCTCCATCCTCTCTGTCTCCCCCCCCCCTTCCCTGCCTCTTCTCTCCCCTCTTCCTCTCTCTCTTTCTCCCTCTTCCTCCCTCTTTTGACACACCCCTCAATATCCCCATCAGTGAAGCGACAGGTTGTATTTGCGAGTGTGTGTGCGTGTGTATATATATACACATGTATAGATGTATTTTCATTTTAACATTGAAATAAACATCTAAATACAATAAATACAATGTAAATTAAACAAAAACACAAGAGTTTTACCTTTTAAATTTATTACAAAACAGCGAGGTGGATGAGCGTAAACATATTATGTACTCGTATGTACTGTTCTCTGCCGTAAATAGAAAACACAAGACTTAGCTCGGGGATGCTGCTGCTGCTGCTATATATAGGGGGGAGGGTGGAGGTTAGAAAGATGTGGATGTCAAACTTCCGATGGCTGTTGGATCATCGGAAGCATGACAAAGAAGGGTACAACAATTCTTATCCACCTTGACTCAGAGCAGATATTTCCTGCTTGGACAGGAAGATACGAGGTGGCATCCTTTTCCAAAATAATCCCATCTCTTCGGCGTTAAAAACCCGATTCGGCATAAATCCCTTCGGCTCAATTAGGTCCATGAGCCATGGTTGAACTGGAGCCTTTAGCCCTGGGTGCATTGTGGACACGTTGGTAAATTAATACCCCACCTGGTATTAATTCAACAGCTGAGCAGGATTTTAACTCAGGACGCTAGGATCCAAAGCCCACCACCCTAACCATTAAGCCAACACCAGGCTATATATATATGTATATATATATATATATATATATATAT
>NC_140970.1:24383877-24423877 GCF_056783735.1 Eptatretus burgeri | reverse complement strand
GTTGCCCGTTATCGGTAGAAACCCACGATATCGGAGGGTTTACTGTACTCAACCAGTAACTTCGTGAAAATGCAATGCTTAATCAGCAAGGCTCCATAAATATTAATGAATAGTAATAAAGGTACGAGGGCTTGTTCAAGGGAGATATGGACTCAATTGCGAAAAATCGAAAAGTACAGTGGGGTTTCATTAAACAACCTATTTCTCAAGGCAAATCCATTGCTACATGTGCACACTTGTCTCCATCGATGTGCCAGTGTCGTTCTGTGCTGTGTTGAAAACTGAGATGGCATGTCACCATTTCGGAATGTGTTCTTTGAAGTCTTCCTCATTTGGAAAATCACTGCTACACATGTTCTCTGGTTGGTCTAAAGAGATGTAAATCACAAGATGACAAAGTCTGGATTGCATGGATGATCATTTCGTGCTTTGTAACCCATCCCTGCAGAGTAGTCATGGTCACATTTGCCTGTGTGAGGGCGAACATTATCATGCAGTAAAGTGACGCCCTGAGACAGCTTACCTGGCCGTCCTCAACAGAATTGCTTCCCTCACATCTTTGACAAGTCACTGTAGAATATGCACTGATTATTTTCCCACATTAAAGAAATTCCGCTAGGATTAAACTGGGAAGGTGCAAAGTCACTATTACCATAAGCTTTCCCGATGATGGATGAACCTTGAATATTATTTGGCGTTCCACCATGCTGGCTCACTTTGATGCTGGCATGAAATGATGGACCCAGATCGATGACATCACAATCCCTTTCAAGAAATCTTCTCCCTTCCTCTGGGTGTGTTCCAACTCTGCTGCAATGGCCACAAGAGTTGACTTTTGATGTGAGGTCCTTTGGTATATCGACTTCGTACCAACTTCCTCGGATTCAGAGATTTTCCAGCATTTGCTGTTCAACATGTTCAATGCTTGCTTTGGTGACAACAGTCGGCTGCACATGAGAAGGTTCAAGATCGCTCACCAATTCATTGCTGATGTTGAGCCCTAATGTACCATTTATACAACTACATAAAAGAAATGCATCACCAATGTTATCAATCTCCGAAGCCTGGCATTGGCTTAATGATTAAAGCTGGCTTAAGATATTAGGGTCTTCAGTTCAAGCCCCTGTCGTGTCATTAAATAACACCAGTTGGGTTGACTCAGCTTGTCATCCTTCTGAGGTCAGAAAAATATGGACCAGCTTATTGGAAACAGGGGGTATTACATCAGCGGCATAGCCGCACTCCCAGCAATGATGCAACCAGCAGCAACAGGCTGCATACGAAATAATAAATAATCAGTCTCTTTCACAAGGAACTCAGTGATGCACCTCTGTTGTTCCACAGTGAATGTATGATAGCCACCATCTTGGTTTTACCCAGAATGCTTTGACCAGCATTGTCACATCATTTCATGCAATTCAAACATTTTAAATGTGTAAAAATTACAGATTGTGTGATGGACTGAAAAAAAAAATAGGCAGGAGAATAAATTGCAGACGGTTGTATGGCTGGTAAAATGAACTAGACATGTGGAAGGAAGTTAAGCACACTGACAAAATAGTACAGTTTGTGAAAAAAATATTGAATCAAATTCAAATTTTCTTTGAAACAACTGAAAGAACCCTCCTTGTACAGGCTGTGTTTTCCGTTCATAAATTTGCCAAGGAAATTTTGCACACTGAACGCGTGTCTAGTCCTTATGGGTTATCAACTTGAAAAAACACTTTCACTTGGTCAAGGTAACGATATCATTGCATACTGTACTTCCAATGATGAACTATGTTACCAGTGGCCAATAGAAGACTTTGTGAAGCCCAAAGATGGCTAAATTATTGGGATGAACAATACTGGGGTGTCCGACAGAGAAAGTGGACGTCATTTTGGCTTCCACTAGACTGTTATCAGCAGATCGGTATGCAAACATCAACAAACCAATGATGCTAAAGATGACCAAGGGTGATCTCCAACAGAGAAAATTCAGCTCTAATCGGGCTTGTCAGACATAGTGTTAGGTGTGTGCTGTATGGGGTAGTTTTCAAATTCTAAGTCTCGAGCATGGACGGTGTGCTCACGTAGAATAGATTTTTTTTGATTTTTAAAATCTGCAACACGGACTTCGTGTTTGAGTTAAGTCATTCTGTGGTTGTGCACCATTGGAAGGCAGTGTTGTGTGCAGCAGAGGTTATCTAGATTAAGGAAGATGTAATGAGATCTGTCCCTATTGAACCGGTGAGGGACAGACAAGATAAGAGAGGGGACCACCCTCCAAGAGGATCATTCATATTTTGTTGTCCAAGCATAGTCTGGCAGCTAAAGTGGCATTTTTTTTGTCTGGCCTTGCATTAAAGGTCCCACAACGAGTTGTTCTTGATTTTGTATCTTCAGACCATGTAGAATCTGAAATTTGAAGGTGCCAAACTGGCACCCTTGAGCACCTTGCAGAAATGACTGGTTTATATGGGAACCGCTCCCCTCCGTTTGGATGTAAATGAGAAAAAACAGAATCTGCATATATCAGCAACTGTAACTGATCTATCATATTCAATAAGGTGTCCATTTCTGTTTTTTGACATGAGGAATCCATTGAACACAGTACAGTGATGATTAAAAGTCAATTTCTGACTTTAATACCAAGGCCAAAAAAAAAACCCACCAAAATATTTTAATGAAATTTAACAAAATTAAGATACAATCCCAAGGTATATACACATACACACTAAATAGTACAAGGATATATATATATATATATATATATATACTGTATATAAATATATTTTTATATATACGCATTATATTGTCCGTGGGGGTGACCAGCCCACGTAAACCCCCCGACCCAAATTGTAGTGAGGGCGGTTAACACCGCCAGCCCCCGGACGGCTGAGCAGTTCCTTATGAATAAGAGGCAGACACGTTGATCCTCGGAGATTATAACACGTGCTCGAAGGGCATAGGGCACAATGGCGGAGGGGCGCTGCACCAGGACAACACAAGGGGGGTTTATACTCGAACCACACTAAAAATACATGGATCCAGCTTCTTAAAAGGAATACAGTACATTTAATGAAAATAAATAAATATTTACAAAGGACAATAATTCAAAAGGTAATGATCGTAACATGAAACATATAAATCCTTCAGTCGAGATGCCTCCTAACACAGACTCAAATACAGACAACGGAGAAACAAAATAAAAAGAAAACCCTTCCTTTCAACTATTCTTGTACTTAGCTTGGTCCAGAGCTGGTCTTTGTGAAACTTGGAATGGAGGTGCTTCTATTCGCATGTGCAGACGTGTGCAACAAAATGGCGCTTCTCTCGTAGTGGGACAAACACACGCCAGGCCATCTGCGAAACGGGCACTCCACACCAAAGCTCAGAGACCCAGTGAAACAGCTTCATGCGCCGATAAGTCCTCACCGACGCAACCAAGAGCCAAAAGCCAGCGTCTTGCTTCACCACACGAGGCAAATTGCCTCAACACAAACACAAGGGTCGTGTCGTCGTCCTCGGCATGCGCTCACCCTCTGCTCTCCCCTCTTCAAAAAACGCAACCCCCTTCCTCTTTGATGATGGCTCTCCAAAATATGCAAACGAGCCTTCCTCTCAATCACGCCTATATCCTCCCGCCTCCGGGGCGTGGCCTGCTCACACGAAACCCAGGAAGGCAGGGATTCTGCATGCTCGGCGAGCTTCTGACGTCACGCCCATCAATCATCGGCCTCGGTGGCTTGACTTTGTCTGTTGTCACCCTATGAAGGCGGGGCTTTCTGCCCGCTTGTTGTGGTTTCAGTGACATGTTCCCCACCTTTATTGCCGATCTTAAAATATAAAAAAAACAAAGGGAAAAATCACAGAGGGGTGATTACATACTGGGGAAGCTTATTCTTAAACCCTAGCTAATTAAAACGACACCACCCCCTCGTGTGGTAACACGTAACACTTAAGCTCACAGGTTCCCTACTTAGTTACATTCAGATGCCTCCAACATGTCCACGGACCAAGCAACTCAACACAATGCTATATTCCCTATTAAATTCTTCCATGTACCCCCACAACCGTAACTATATACACAGCTCTTTCTGACCACTGAATAACTAACTGATATTAAAGATCAGTGCCTTACGAGTGACGTAGAAAGCTGAAATTTTGCGTGCTGATTGACATCAAAGCCAGTACACCAGAAAAAATAACATCATAGAATCGTCGGACAACATCCATAAATGAAAAAAAAAATGAAAATAAATAAATGAAAAATCAAATGCAGGTGAGCGACCCTGATACAATGGGGAAACGCAGTTCGTATGCTTACACAATGTGTAAGCACACCCCGCTCGTAATATATATGCTTTATGAAGGTGTGTGTGTGTGTGTGTGTGTATGTGTGTGTGTGTGTGTGTGTGTGTGTGTGTGTGTGTGTGTGTGTGTGTGTGTGTGTGTGTGTGTGTGTGTGTGTGTGTGTGTGTGTGTGTGTGTGTGTGTGTGTGTGTGTGTGTGTGTGTGTGTGTGTGTGTGTGTGTGTGTGTAATATATCGATTGTGTACTTTACTGAACGAAAAATCCGATAATCACGTTTCCATTGATAAAAACGATTCAATTTATTTTTCGAACCAAAATGAAAGGTTGGACCCGAGACCTCAATGAAACATTGCAGTCAAGTATAGTAAAGACACTTGCCTCGAAGCTGCCTAGCCTGGGTTTGAATCTTGGCCCAGCTATAAACTTGTCATCCTGGTGTTTCATCAATGTGTGTGCTGTCCCTCGGGTGAACGTCAAATTGGACTTCCCGTCTGCGGGCATTAGTTGGTGGACGTTAAATATCTGATGGCGTCCTTCGCGAAGAGTAGGCAAGCCATCACAGGCACCATGAACAAATTCCAAATTCCTGCCCTAACCTCAGTCGAACGTCAGGCTTGGCCAGCAGGTTCATGAAAGACTTGGGCCAAGCTTCCCCTGGCCAACTCCACAATAATGTGGGAATAATTGTGGCCGTTAAAGAAGAAGTCAAGTATAGTTAAAAGCGTGCACCAGTAAGTAATGCCTTTCACATAGTTAACTGTTGGCTTTCTAAATTTTCAGAAAACAAGAATATAGTGTGTATTCAGCAAAGTTGGTGCCTGCAGTAATCCCGGTCAGACAATATCAGTTTGTGCACAACGAGGGATATCAAGTATCATCAATGCAAGCAAACATGGAGATGATTGTTTGCATGTGGTGGACATTGCAGGAAATTCTCTGATAATCCCAATTTCGCAGTGCACCATCACAAAAACTGAATTTCGACGTACACCTCAAAGTCACAACCGAAGAGGTTTACAGAAATCAGAAGCTCGTTCCATTTCCCCACGACCTCAAGGAAACCGTCAATGCCGCCGTGACCTTCGCAATTTTGATTTCAAGGGACACTTGTTTTTTGAAGATCCATGCGAACCAGACAGGGAGAATCCGAATCATCGGAAGTGAGCAGTCTTATGTAGAACTGCTGACCATGGTCACCAGAAACCATTCAAAACAGGACAAGGACCTGTCAGTGAGCTGCATGCAGCAGATGACTGACTGCAAGACCAAATTTGATGAACACAAATCGGTACAGCTTCCAGTGCTGCTGAAGTTCATGCATCAGCAATGAAAGAAACAGCTTATGACAAACTGTTTTCTGTAATAGGTGCTGATTAATCACAGATAATAAATTTATCGGAAATAATTATACAAACTACAAGCCTGGTGTTGGCGCAGTGGTTAGGGCAGCGGCTTGGGATCCCAGGGTCCTGAGTTCAAGCCCCGTTGAGCCACTGAATTAATACACCAGGGGGTTAACTCAGCCTGTCATCCTTCCGAGGTCGGCGAAATGAGTGCCAGTGTACTGGTCCCGGTGTATGCCCCGGTTAGAATAGGTGTACCTTATCCCTGTGTGTCGTAAGAGGCGACCAGGGTTGGCGTCAGGAAGGGCATCCGGACTTAAAACATTGCCTCAAGAAAAAGCCAAACCCCTGCACAGCAGGGAAAAATGGCTGTAAAAACGGTCATTTTATATTATTTTAACTATACAAACTACACCAACGTTATGGAGGCGTCATCGTGTCAACAAGAACGTTTCTGATTGCAGTGTAAATGCGTTTCACAGAAGATGTCATTCATGAACACCGATTTGGCAAAATAATACACGAGTCAAACCATCATGGAGCTTTTCACAAAACTTTTACCAAACAGCTCAGAACTTCTGACAATAATGATTTGCAACGTTATCACAAGTCTGCTCAGCAAAAGCCTGGCTCCACTGCAAACAACAATAAGTGCACTGATAAAGGTCAGGCCAGGTCAGGTATGGGAGCATGCGCTGGAGCAGCACGTCAGAAATGTATTCTCGCCGACTGATCAAGGAAGAATCATTAATTCAACAGTTACACAAGTGTGGTGTTGTGTGCTCAAATGATGAAGTGTTGAGGTTTCGCAAATCTGCAGCCATTGCATCAAAACCAATCACAACAACAAAGAGCAATCGGAGATTGCAGACCCTCACCAGGACTCGTTTTGTGTGGTGCATTTTGCGTGGAAACTAAATAGGAGGAATGTACTCAACTAAAGGTCGTTGATTGCAAATGGAAGGTCGAAATGGTCTCGTTGCAAATGTGTAAACGTCAAAGGTCTGAAGGTCGAATAGTGGAAAGGTCAAAAGATCTGAAAAGGTCGAAAGAATCTTGAAAGGTCAAAAGGGGTCGAAAGAGTATAATTTCAGGTCAAAAGTGTTGGAATTGTCTCAAGGGGTCGAAAGGATCTTTAAATGTCTGAAGGTCAAAGGGGTCTACAGGGTATTAAAAGGTCTGAAAGGTGTGAAGGTCTAAAGGGTAGAAAGGAGTCGAAGGGTCTTCAGGGTTCTAAAGGGTCTGAGAGGTCTTAGAAGTCTAAAGGTTCTGAAGGATGTAACGGGGTTCATAGGGTCGGTTCGTCGAGGTCATTTGGGTCCACGGGGTCTTACGGTTGTGAAGGGTCTAAGGGTTCGAAAGGGTGAAATGTAATTCATTCACACTCACGTTCTGTGCGGGACAAACAGACAAACAAAGAAACGGATCCAAATGCAACACCCCTCTCTTCTGGCAAGGGTAACAAGATTTCTCCAGACATCACAAGAAGGAGCAGGCCTTGTACAAGATGTTGTGGACAACATTGATGTGAATATTTTGCGTCAGCACGACTTGCAATCGACACATGCACTTGCAATGCTTCTGACAAATGTGTAACAAGTGAAATGAAACACTCCTCCGAGAAACAATACGACCCATCAGGAAAGATGAAATGACTGTACAAGTGGATGAGGATGTGCCAGTACAGAGATATGATGGGCCTAAAAAGCCAGACGTGCCACCGAGTCGAGCAAAGAAGTCGGTTCTCTCCACAGATCATCTCAATACCTTGAATGGTAATCAATCCACCGGAGCATTCTGTCATTTCACATTCTTCACACAGTACGACCCGCAACCACGTGCATCTATGCACCTTTGATCCATATGAAGCCATCTGATCCAGATAATACGTTAACACTGACGCTGTTGGCAGACAGGCTTGTGAAGTCGGTTGGACAAATTAATGTGGCGTTCACACGCGACGAGCAACTTCGCAACGTAGCAGTGACCATTACATGGGCATCAGGCATACCCAGGAACGATTCAACAACTTCATTCTACGCTTGGGAAGCATGCACTTTATAATGAACCTCACTGGGCACGTCGGAAACCTGACAGCAGATGCTGGACTGTCAGATATCATGGAATGCGATTTTGGAGGGGTTACTCGTATGCTGACAGACAAATGATTTCCACAGAACTTCCGAGCAATGAGAACGGTCGTTGAAGAGCTTCTTCGTGATATGGTGCAAGAAATTGACAACATTGATAAACTTTTGTCATACACAGTATATACCATGTTTGCAGCCTATTATTATGCATGAAGTACGATGATGCCTTTGTTTAAATATCCATCACCTAAGTTGCGTCTATGACGAAGTGCCGGTGCTGCGAAAGTTGTCCATGACTTAAGTTGCGTCTGAATGCTGATGACGGGCCGTTCGATTGATGCGCATGTTGTGGCACAAAACCGATTCAAAAAAAAAATTGATTCAACAAAAAACAAACAAACAAGGTTTAAATTGGCATTTTTTGAATATCCTTGGTATTGGAGTAAGAAATTGACCTTTCATCATCACCATGATGTGTCCAATGCATTATTCGTGTCAGAAAATATCGACACAGACACCTAATTGAATAGAATACCATCTATTGAGGTTCTTCCCGACAATTGTTGTTCTTTGTTCCTTTCCCATCACGCTTCTTTCGACTTTTTCACATTTCTCTTTATTCCGTCGAATTCTTGCTCTTTTTATTACTTACTAGTACGGGCCCGTACGTGCGTGGCCGCACGTGCAAAAAATAAAAATAAAAACTTTCAAACCGCGTTCCAGAAACAACAACCACACAGGCCGTTCCTTCGCTCTCGCGTGCCCGTACATGCGTAGCCATACATGCAAAAAAAAAAGAAAAAAAAGAAGAATTGTGACGTCAATCGTGACGTCATAGCACAGTGTCCTATCATTGGTTTGGTAAATAAATGCCCATAATTTGGGAACCACTTGTCCGATTAATATCAAACCTTGAAAAGGCACATCCACAGAGCCCCAGCAATATACCTGGCAAGTTTCAATTAGATCGGACCAGTGGTTGTCGAGAAACAGCGGTCGCAGACAGACACACACACAGAGATTGCTGGAATTATAGATAAATATACAATGTCGAGGCTTGTATAAGAGCTAACACACACAACGTATAACAAGGGGAGTAGGAGACAAGTGAGGCGGGAAAGGGAAGCACAAAAGAGTGGGGATCAGAGACATTAGGAGATCTGTGGAAGGGAGAGGGAAGGGACGGGATACACGGGGTAAACAAGATGGACATTACAGGGACTTTCAGGAAGGAAAGCAGGGAATTTGAAGGAGGTGGGTTTGGGGTAGATTAACGGGGGAAGAAAAGATCATGGTTTTGGATGGTGGATGATAAGAGATGGTGGTGAACAGCTGTTTTGAAGACCTGGAGGTAAGAGTGGGATTGAAGAGAGTGTGGGAGTTTGTTCCAAAGGCGGGAAAAAAGGAAGAGGGAAGAGTGAAGGTGAGCAGTGATTCGCGATTTTGGTAGTTTTACCAGAAAGAGGTTGCTGGCGGACCTTCAGCACCATGCGGAAGTATTGGTTAAAGGGGGGGGGCATATCGCAGTCAGAGCAAGGGGAGGGGCGAGGCCAGAGAGGATATGGTAGAAGACAGAAAGACCACTGACCTGACTGCGGCGAGAGAGTGAGAGGCCCAAAGACAGCCTCACTACGGGAGATACCAATGATCCTAAATGCCTTGGTTTCCACAGCATGAAGCCGAGAACGGTGAGGTGCGGGAGTACTAGCCCAGAGGGGAGAGCAGAATCCCATCAAGCTGCAGATGAAAGCTTTGCATGTGGTCAGGAGCTCAGGTGTGCCAAGGAAGGACTTTGCATGATGGAGGATGCCAATACAGTGACTGGCTTTGGAGGCCAGCTTGGACATGTGGCTTTCCCAGGAAAGATCATGGCAGATAGTGAGACTCAGAAGCTTGAATGAAAGGACTTTTTCAAGGGGGGGGGGGGATTTGTCAGGATTGGAAAACATGTTCCAAGTGTTGGACCAGTTTTGTGATTTTATTCACGTCTGCAGAGAGTGAAGAGGCTGCGGCTTGCCAATCTGAGGGATGACAGATGGTACAGCAGAGGGTGGAGTCATCAGCAAAGAGATGAAGAGGATTTTCCAGAGAGTAGGAGGGATCATTGATGAAAACCAGGAAGATAACAGGGCTCACAACACTGCCTTAGGCCAAGACAGGAAGAGAGGATGAGAGAATTCCATTAAGGGCCACACGTTGACTGTGACAAGAGAGAAAGTCTGTGAGCGATGAGTGGAGATGGCCTTGGATACCATAGGAAGAGTTTGGTGAGCAGGGCGGGTGCCAGACCATATTGAAAGCACGTGATATGTCTGGCATTGAGGACCTCCACCCATTGTTGGGAAAGTAGGAGCAGCATGTCCAGGGTAGGGTGACCTGGTCTGAATCCAAATTGATGATCGGAAATCAAGCCATTGGAGAAGAGGAAGGATTTAATGTCGGAAGTGATGATGGATTCCATATCCTTGCTGATTGGGAGAAGTCTGATTGTTCTGTCGTTGCAGGGATCTGTTTTTGCACCTTCTTTATGCAGAGCATTTTTTTTTCCATTTTCTTTTATGTCTTTTACTCCTTATTTGGCTATCTGTATAGGGAGAAGTGAATTCTTGCAGAAATTTTTCTTTAAGGCTCACTTGGCCATGCCTGGGTGGGTTTGAGGGTTGTGGAGTAGCAGCTGCAACCCAAATCCTATCCAGGTTCTTCTTGATGACTCCATCTTTGCTCTTTGCTAATTCGGGTTCCTTCTGTTGACTTCAATGCAATATTGAGTCTTCCATTTGTTCTCTCTTTCCTTATTGTAGTTGCTGATATATGCAGATTTTGTTTTTTTTCTCATTTACGTCAAAATGTAGGGGGAATGGTTACCATAGAAACCAGCCATTTCTGCAAAACACTCAAGGATGTGCCATCTTGGCACCCTCGAGTTTTTGATTCCACATGGTCTGAAAATTAAAAAAAAAAAAAAAAAATCATGAACAACCCCATTGCGGGACCTTCAATGCAAGATGACCTCAAACTTACTCTTGACCAAGCATGGCAAGATAAAAATCGCTCCCTTCTCACGACTGAATTATTTTCTCAGTAATTGTTATGATCCAGGAAAATTCAGCCTGTGCTTAGCTTTTCTCCATGTGTGTATTTCTCTTTTAATTGCACCTCTCGACTCCATGGTCATTTGGTTGAGACGTGGAAAAGTGAGATGTAAAGGCAGCTCGAGACTTGTGCATTTACACCAAAACAACAAAGAGCCGATACTCTAGGTCCCCCACATTTGGGGGTCGTATGAGGAATAGATCTGTGTAATATGAAAGCTAAATCCTGAACAATCATTGAAATATCACATACACAAGCCGAGCTACCAAGATGGTTGCCATGGCAACAAAATCCAGCCAATCGAAGCTGTGATCTCATCAGGTTGAGATAACGTCATGAGGAATAGACATCTGCAATATGAAAGCTAAATGGTCAACGGTTTTTGAAATATCGTGTACACAAAAGTACATGGACAGATGGTGGTCAGTCGAAGCTCATTTTTATGTCCCCCATCCCTGACGTTGTCGGAGGGGAGGGTTACACAAAAAAAAAACATTGTATGTTTTTAAAGTTTTAAGACCCCTTTCATTGGAAGGACGACGCAACTCATAGTCTGGAAAAAAAAAATAAGGAAAGGAAAAAAAATAAATCTAAGGGGCAGCACACTTTGTCATGCAATGCCCTGGGTGCAAAGCACCAATCCAACAGTGGTGGGAATAAAACCCAGACACGACTGCCCCAGAGTTCGATACCTCTGCAACCTTCCTGTCGGACATGATGTGGTGAAAGGATAGTTGCCAAATAAAAAGTACCTGCTCTTCCAGATCTCGTATTTCCCGCATCACTGCACCGGTGTCTTCAATCGTATCGATAAGCTGCCCGCAATTCTACAGAACAAGATAGAAATAAGGGGGCAACATTGATCACAGCAAAGGAACTGAAATTGAGAAGACTATGCTTTCCCACCAAGTCATGGGAAACGATTTTGTTGACGATGTACAACAAGCCGGCATATGTAGCCATTCAATGTGTTTTTTTTTTTACAGCCTCTGCACCCTAATGACAGTTCGAATGGACTTGTATTCAAACAGGTGTTAACAGTTGTTGATATTTTGGAGATGGACTTCTCCATCGTTTTTCCACAAAGTGCATCCTCCAGTTCATTCTGAATTTGTGATCATTGTTGGTGAACCAAAAAAAAAAAAAAACCATCAACGTCGGCAAGTCCAACACGATCTCTCCACAAGCACTTTCGAACACTACCTCGAGTGCTCACCCATGCACATTGCACATTGCACATCCACAATCCCTTGTACACAGGCTTATAATTTGCCATTATGTTCCTCTCCAAAGCATTGCCATTGATACCCTTTGGTAATCAGTAAACCTGCTGCCCTTTATCATTTAGCTGCTCCATGAACATAGACACTTGAATGAAAAAAAAATTGATATCCCAACACAATCTACAGAACCGACCACCAGACTTAAAAACCTGTTTCAAAAATTGAGGCCCAGGATACCAATTCGCTTCACAACATCATGCTGTGTTATCTGTTGGAAAATATATTGCAAAACTCTCTGTTGCAAAATGTCATGCTATGCTTTGGGTTGACAATGAAGAAAGTCATGTGCAGCTGCTCCGTCATGGTTTTCCATGCTAATGCATGGCTTGACGAACTGTACTTGTGCTTGCCTGTCCTGCAAATTACCTCCTGAACCCTTTCGACACATGTTCACAGTATGATATGATGAAAGAGTAATGTCTGTTGCATCTAACAATCAGTTTCAGGGTTCTCTTTACTTGAGATGAATTTTGATGGTCTCCAGTCATGGTTAGTCTTGCCAGTAATCTTAAACTTTATAAATGTTCCCCACAGTTGAATTTGGGATGCTTGGATGGTAGAAAGAAGCATCCTGATGGAGGTACCCATGAACAGCAGAATATTATTCCTTGCTGGAACTTCATTAACTCCTTCCTCTGGGACATAATTTTCTGAAACTGAGCAAAGAGTGTGTTCCCTGACTTATTGCACTGACCAATTCTTCTTGTTATGCAAATCAGACATGCGAAGGTAATTCTCGCAACCAGAAAGGGGCTTCCCATGACCTTTGGTGGGAATAGTGCAAGATTTTACTCAGCATGGAACAAAAATATAAAATCTTTGTTTGGGTTGAATGGCAGCAATAAATTCCTGGCTTGGAAATCAACAAAAGGGATTTACAAAATAAAGATGAGGGGCTTCGTGAAGAAGTGCTCCGTGTACCTCATGTAACGCCGCAAGATGTTTATAAACCTTCCTTGCAGTCTCGTCTGTTTTTGCATCCTGAAACGGGAGGGTAGAAAGTTTAGAGGTTGCAGCAACCAGTTTGCAATAAACTGATATCCAGAATTCGAACCAACTGACTTATAACTGAATAGTGTCACAACTACTTTACCATCTTATCTTATCTTGATTATCTTGGGCAAGATTATCTTGCTGTGCAACTGTGCTTCTTCACACACTAAACATGAGAAGAAGCTGTTGACAACGGATGTGTGCAAAATGTTCACCTTAAAGATCAAGTCTTCTGCTACAGCAAAGGTCCTTTCAAGTTTTCCAGATAGGCCATTTATTTCTTTCTGCACATCACGTGTGTCCGACAGGATCTGGAATGCCAAAAAAAATGGTGAAATTTTGTCGGTGTTCTCAAAAGAACCCCAAAAAAACAAGCAAACAAACAGAGCTAGGTTGATAATTATCATCGAGGGAGCTCGTATCCAATTTTAAGAATGCTAGAATCTGGAAGATATCTGGAACTTACTTTGCCAATCTCTTCCTTTTGCTTTTTGATGTTGCCGACTATCTCCAGGATGCGCTGTGTATAGGCAGAGCGGGATACGTCTTGCGCAGTTTCGTCGTATTCAGAAATCTGTTGTTCCAGTGTGAAGAGCAAGTAATGAGAAACCACAACACCATTGGTGAGTCAAACAAAACTAGAAGGGCACTCCGTAGAGCGCACACTTCTGCCACACGATGCCTGATCCACGAGAACATATCGGGCTCATTACATTTTTGAAATATCATGCTACAGTAGATATCGTGTTTGGCCCTATCTCTCAATGATGAAGAATCACTTCAAAAATGAAATAATTCTCGTATCCGGATTTGGAGCTTCACCAAAATCGAATCAGTTTGTCTTCGTCACCCGCCCAACATGTCCACCAAGTTTCGTCCAAATCTGTCCACATCTTTTTGAGATATCGTGCGATATATCGTTTTTGGCCCTGTCTCTCAATGGCGAAGAATCACTTTTAAAATTCTAGTAGTCGGATCCAGATCCGGAGCTCCACCAAAACCCAATCAGTTTGTCCTTGTCACACACCCATTAGTGGGGCAACTTAGCTAAATATAGCATAACAATTGTGCATTCTGTAAGGAAAGCACCAAATTTGGCACAATAGTAACCTATCATATTATGAACAGATTTGGATATTGGGCCATCTCAAATTCAGCCGCTGATGGCTGTGGCAGCCATTTTCCACTGCCTTCAAAAATTTTGAGATGGCCCAATATCCAAATCTGTTCATAATATGATAGGCTACGAGTGTGCCAAATTTGGTGCTTTCCTCACAAAATGCACAATTGTTATGCTAAGTTGCCCCACTACAACCTGCCCACCAATTTTCATCCAGATCCGTCCACAACTTTGAGATATCCTGCACACAAACAAACAGACAGACAGATAGATCGACAGAGAAGGGTCAAAACATAACCTCTTTCACCTTCGTTGGTGGAGGTAAATGAAGGATGGCAAACACATGCCTGGATTATTCGAATTATTTAATAAAATATCTGATTACTTTGAGCACAAAGATTTGAGGTTATTATTGCCATCTTACCAGTTGCCTCTGCAATTCCTCTTTGGCCTGCACCTCGACAGCTATGCGGCGTCTCTTGTCTCGCACCTCCCGTAGATGCGTCATTTTCCACGCCAACTTCTCCTGCAGATAAATCAGCGAGAACCACACAGCTCTTTCAACACCAATCATATGAACATAGTCATTATCATCATCTCCACAGAGCAAGGGATGCAAGACAACAGCCACATAAATGCAAAGAATGATCGCCTATTTACCACTGTTTCCAGTATTATCTACAATATCTAGTGAGGATGGTTCAAGACTCTCCGACACTTTTTGACTTACCATTTTCATAACCGGAAATGCACATCCACTTTTCAGTATTTTGCATCAGTCAAACAAACGAAGTGAGAGAAGCATCACTAAACTGTACAGCGAATCTCAAGGAAATTTCACAGTTTGGTAGAAACAACATTGCGCAACGCTGGTCGCCTGTCACGTGATAAAATATTCGTTGCAATATTGGAAGTACCCTCAATGCTTTGCTCAGCTATGATGTCACGACACACACTTTTCGTGATGCTTCTACAACTCGACAACTTCCAGTGGTTTGTTATTCTTTTATGATTATCCAGAACAAAGAGGAGTTGAGGTTAACCTCAAACCATCCATGTATCCTGGCTCCTTGAGAAGCCCAGTCACCTCTTGGTTGAGTTGCAACTGGCGTAGCTCCCTGATTTTCTGTAACAAGGGGGCACGGTGCCCCTCCCATTGGCCTGAAAGATTTGCGATCCGTTGAACACTCCCTTCCACCATAGCCTGTGGCACATACACATCTGGAGTAAATTACAAAGACTTTTAAATATGCTTCATTACGGGTCATTGACACAACAACGCATCACTTTATACGAGCGAAATAAAACAAATATATGTTACAAATCCAGCAGGGCCAAACAGTTACAGTGTGCCAAAGATTGGGCAGAAAGTGTCATGGAATGTATCCAATGCAAGCAACATCAAGTCTCTCTTCTCAAATGGCACGAGCTGTGGTCATCAGTTTTGGATTTCATCTGAGTCACTCAACTATTTTTCTCTCAATAATGGATGAAGCCCCTGAATCTTAAGCAAGAGACGTCACAAGCGTTCCACAGTCTGGCATACTTCTTTGGTAGCCAAACTTTGTCTGTGGCAACCAATGCCACCTTCATTTCACACGTTAATTACCCTCGCCGAAGGAGAGGGTATTGCATTTGGGTCTGCTTGTTACTTACGAAATCTAAAGATTTCGTAAGTATATTGATCACTTCCGTTTCTGTTTGTTTGTTTGTGTGTTTGTTTATGTGTTTGTTTGTGTGTTTGTTACTTACGAAATCTAAAGATTTCGTAAGTATATTGATGACCCGTTTCTGTTTGTTTGTTTGTGTGTTTGTGACTTATGAAATCTAAATATTTCGTAAGTATATTGATGGCTTCCGTTTCTGTTTGTTTGTTTGTTATCTTGCCAAAACAAAGTTTTTGCAAGATATGTTAGTCAGCTTGTATTTTTTTTTTTTTGTTTGTCTGTCATCACGTATAAAAAATTCTGCAGAGCACAGTTATCATTGGAAAGTTTTGTAACTTCGCATATCAGAGGCCTATAGAGGTTCCTTTCAGTGCACAAAACTTTGAAGGTCAAGGTCAAAGGTCAAGGTCACTTTGTCGCAAATCAGGGGAGTCGACGAAACCCTTATTTTTTGAGTAATTTTGATCGGATCATTTTCACACTTCATGGGAATATAGCTCATGGTCTGGCGCTCAGCTGATTAATTTTTGGTGACGATTGGCCTTGACCTTCATGGTTAGCGCCTAAGGTCAAACATATTTGACCCTAAGGTCAAATTTTCAAGTTTTAGGAACCATATCGTGTAGTACCTCAAATTGAACACCTCGATGAGTGCTTTCTAGATATGTCAAGCTTGAGACATCATGACGTCATTTGGTGACGTTATGAGGCAAAAGCATATTTTTCATGGTTACTCTGTAGAACGATTCTCATCGGAATCTCTCGTTGGCAGATATTCCTCAAGGAGTCGCTCCAGGTGGATAGCAGCTCTGTTCACCTCAGTGTGACCTTAAAGAAGTCACACGTGGTCACCTTTTGGCAAGATACGGGTCACCCTACGGGTGACAGTGGTTTATTTGTAGGCACGATAACTCGAGAACGGAAAAAGCTACCAATGTCAAATTACACCACGTGATTCAGGAGGGTGAATACTAGTGCTGATTAGATTTTGGTCAAAATCGGTCAGAGGTCAAGGTCATAGTGAGGTCAAACATAATTCCGTAAATTCACATTGAGAAATGGAGTATTTTTGCTTCACTCGACATTACGAGTTCGTTTTAACTTCGATTTTAATTTTGTCTTCGGTTTTTGCGATCGCTTAGGACGCTTAAAACTCGGTTGTCGAAATTCTGGTAAAAATCGGATGTTTTGGAGACGTTTTAAGATTGTATAAAAAATATTTCACTCGCGCGTCACGGGCCGTCACGTGGTGCAGTGCACTTGAGCAGAGGCGGCGTTGATCACGTACAGGTTTTGCGTGTGCGCGCTGACGGTGTTTTCGATAAATATGGTGTTTGAAAGTCATTTTTTTATCCCAATAAAGGTTATCGTCGCATGCCTGACTCGCTAAGCCGTCGGATTATGTAAAGATTGTTGGTGGATGGCCGAATATTACGGTTTTGTGACTGATAAAAAATATAAAATAATTGCGTGGAGAAATGGAGATTTTTGCTTTGGTCGACGTTACGATTTTTGATGGTTTCGTACAGAATCATCGTAGAAACTTCTGGTTTGCGCCGCTACCTTCTCCAGAGACAGCTTTTATTAGACAAGGTCAGACGTCAAGTTGACGATTTCGTAAGTACCAGTCTTTGACTGCTTGTTTGTTTGTCCGCACAGAACTTTCATGTTTTTCTCCACAAACACTTGCCAGATTGAGAATAAATTTTCAATATTGGTGAGGCTACTCATGAAGAACGTTTCAATGATAATTATGATGTCATAGGTCACATGGTTTGGCAGCCATATTTGATTTAAGAAAATACTAAATGTTTTCTCTGGAACCGCTTTAATCAATCAAAGTGAAACTTCACAGTTGTGATCTCGTAGTGATGGGGGATGCATGTTTTAAATTTCAACTTGATCGGACACATGGTCTGACAGACAGATTTATTTAAGTTTTTATACAAGGAAGTACAAGGAAATACAAGGAAATCTAACACAGGTGGAGGCCATTCAGTCCACCATGCCTGCGCAAACACCAAACTAATTTATCAACACAAGATCCAAGGAAGAAAATGCAAAAAAAAGTTTTTAATTAATGAAATAATTATTTTCTTTTTTTGTTATTTTTTCTTCCCCTCAGGGGAGGGGGCATAGGCTTGGTTAAAAACACACATCAACCACAGAACACCCCTTGACAAGACCTCCACCAACAGCACTCCACACACAATCACCCATCAATGCTCAAACTACCTAAAAGTCTTATGAACATCCCTCTACCCCTCTATCTCCATAACTTCCAGGTACCTATCTAATTCCAATTTAAACTTATCTACTTTTTCTGCTGTGACGACCTTTCCAGGGAGGCCATTCCATGCATTAACTACTCTTAGTAAAAGTCCTCTGCCTTAGCACCATCTTAACTCTCCTCTTTACTCTCAGGCTATGGTCGCTGGTCCTATCACTGTCTACTGTGCTGAATAATTCATCTGCACTTATTTTATGTCTAGTTTTCATTATCTTAAACACCTCTATCATATCTCCTCGTAACTGCCTCCATTCTACTGCATAAAGCCCTGTCTCCTTCAGCCGCTCCTCATAGCTGAGTCGAGCTAGGCCCGGAATCAATCTCGTAGCCCTGCGTTGAACCTTCTCTATGGCATCCATGTCCTTCTGGAACGGTGGTGACTAAAACTGCACACAATATTCTTGATGTGGCCCTCACTAAATTCCTGTACAATGTTAACACCACCTCTTTTGATTTATAAATGATCCCCCTCCGAATGCAACCCACCACCCTATTTGCTTTACCCTCAAGCTGCCTGGTACTGTGCCACCTGCTTACCTCCTGTATCTATTCCCACCACCAGATCCTTCTCCTGTGTGACACACTCCAAAATTACCCCTTGCATCCTGCAATCTCTATTTTCATTGTTCTTCCCCATCCCCAACACCTTACGCTTGCTCAGGTTAAATTCCATCTGCCAATCTTTTGCCCAATCTATTCAAGTATCAATACTTTCCTGCACCTGATCACTACCCCCTCTGCTATCCACCTTACCTCCAAGCTTTGTCACATCTGCAAATTTGGAAAGCTTACTCTTTACCCCATTATCCAAATCGTTGATGTAAACAATGAATAGTAATGGTCTGAGTACTGATCCCTGAGGTTCCCCACTACTTACATCCTCCCAGCAAGACATCCTCCCACTCACAGCCACTCTTTGCTTCCTACCACTAAGCCAGTTTGCAATCCAATTAGCTACCTGACCAGGCACTCCACAAGCCCCCCACCCTAACTAACAACCTCCAATGTGGTACTTTATCAAATGCCTTCTTAAAGTCTAGATATACTATGTCCAATGCCTTTCCCTCATCCACCCAATCAGACACTGCTTCATAGAACTCTAAAAGATTTGTGAAATAGGAACTACCTTTGGTAAACCCATGCTGACTACACCTTTAATTAGCTTGTGTTTATTTAAATGGTTCCTCATCTGGTCCTTAATTAATGTCTCAACACCTTCCCCACAAATAAAGTCAAACTAACAGGTCTATAGTTTCCCAATTCTTCTCTGGATCCTTTCTTAAATAATGGTGTTACATTTGCTCCTCTCCAATCCTCCGGTACCTGTCCTGACTTCAGGGAACTATTGAAAATATCCGTGAATATCTCACTTACCTGCTCAGCCACCTCCATCAATACTCTCGGGTGCATATTATCTGGACCCGGAGTCTTATCTTCTCTTAGATTTTCTAGCTGTTCCTTTACTTCCTCTACTCCAACCTGGATCTTCTGTAAAAGCCCTTTCTCACATCCTTGAGCGATAATCTAGTATCTTTTGTTCTGGGTTTTAGCATTATTTGAACAAGGCTCACTTGGCTGTGCCTGGATGGGTTTGAGGGTAGATGAGTAGCAGATGAAATGCGAATGCTATCCAGGTTCCTCCTCATGATTTCATCTTTTCTTTTTGCTCGTTTGGGTTCCGTCTGATCAAAACTTCAGGACAACAGGCACTAATTGGCCATTAGCATCCTGTTGCTAAATAATTGCTCCAATCGCTCCTACAAGCAATTACAAGCTTCCAGCGTTTGCCCCCGTGCCTGTAACGCCTCCCTGTCCCCACCTATGTTGATCACGGAGGCTCCATCACATGCTATGGTTGAGCAACCAACTGGGCAGGAATCGTCATGGAGATATGGTGTGGGTGGGGATAAAGCAGTGATGCACCAATCAGCAGCTGATATTACTCCCAAGAGGCTGCTATGATCCAACTTTAGACCCCGCCCTCGCTGAACGATTATAAAAAGGGTAGAAGGGCCACTGCACTGTGCGTTGGTTTTTGGGTTTGGTCCTGCGTCGATGTAGGCGCCGGTGCTTGTCTTGTGTTTGCTTTGTGGGGCTTCTTCACAAGAGAACGATCGGGGCTCGAACGGTGGCGCTCACATTGGCGGGTCAGACCTGGGAAACCGGAGCGTTGGGCGGACGGAGTGACCACAGTAATTAGGGCTGAAGCCAAGCCACGCATACACACTCTTTAGATTCTCACACAATAGACTATTTATCTCATGCATTATTTTCTTTGCTTTCATAACATATCGTTCTACTTGAATGCAGGAGCTCAACAATGGGCTTTACTGCCACCAACTGTCCTTTTAAGGGCACCACCATTGATACGCACTTTCAGTTTCCTCTTTCACCACATGCACTACAAGCACTCACTGCACCTCTATGATCAAGCACCTTTAGACATCACCAGTACTCCTCCTTTTGACCTCTCCATTTAGCGTTCGTGTCGTGGAGGCATGACTGTCCTGCCTGGTGAGCAAAGAGGCTGATGACCTAATCCTCTCTCTCTACCCTTATTTTCTCCTTACATGGTTGGTCTGATTGGGTACCCACGTCGGAAGTAAGGATTCAAGGTAAGTTTTGCTTCTTGTCCATTTTTCTTTCCTGCACTCACTTGCACTCTCAATTGCTTGCAACCATTATCCTTCTGTACATTTTTTTTTAAACCGCATTTCCCCTTTTTGATTGCTTGCTGGTGTATTAAAATGCTGCACATCACCGCATCTTCGCATTTTACACTGTCCTGAAAATAATAAATCCCCTTTTGTTGAACTTCATTTCCAATCTGTCTGTGTTTGGAAAAATGTCTTTTCCCCACGGGTCCAGTGCTGTCCACACCTCGGTTAGTCTGGGAGGTTACAGTTCCCCTATGAGTTGGCTTTCATCCAAGTCCGGTACAAACTCGTGGTTTCTCGGCCGCCCCAGTTAAGATGTAATTAATATAAGTTAAGTAAATAGCCAAGGGCGCGTCCCTCGATCAGGAGACCGCGTGAACTCCAGTTAAATGGAAATTAGACAGAGGATACTGGACCAAGTGATTGACTAATTGGCATTCGCGGATGCCTAGCAACCCACCGCGACAAAGCTATTCATGCTCGGCAGTCTCAGGCACGGTAAGTCCGAGGAGAACCGAGGATATCCCCTCATAATAGAACCGAAACCCATGGCTGTAACAATATAAACGAGAAAAAGTCAAGAGTGTGCTACCACATACCTTCACACCCCCATCAAAGTTAAAAAAAACACACAGTACTATCCTCATTACCAGTGCAGTCATTCAACAAAGTTTCAATTTTCAAGCTGAAACTGTATAGCAGGAGTTATGACACATTTCAGACATACAGATCACTGGAGTGTAAAAAATAGGTCATGATTGTCCATTGTCCAATCAAAAGTTAGTCGTAGATCATGTCAGTCTGCACCAGTGTGCCAAGTCGGAGTGAAATCGGTCAAATAAGCTTGAAGATATGGACCAATGTCGGTCGTGCGTTGAAAAGTAGGTCACTGCTCTGGGGGTCACAAGGGCACGATCAAAATTTTGAAATTAGCAGCACAATCCTCACCACCAGTGCAGTCATTCACCAAAGTTTCAATTTTCTCACTCAAACCATGGAGGAGGAGTTCCGTACGTACAGACTTTTCTTCAAAACGTATGGGGATTATACGTAAATTATTTCCAGAGGATACAAGGCGCAAATACAATGTGCTTCCACAGAAGACAACACAAAGAACACACTCTAAACTAGAAGGGCACTCAGTGGAGCGCATACCTCTGCCACGCAATGCTTGATCCATGAGAACATATTGGGCCCAATACATTTTTGAGATATCAGGCTACATACGGTTTTTGGCCCCATCTCTCAATGGTGAAGAACCACTTTGAAAATTAAATAATTCTCACATCCGGATCCGGATCATTTGGATATTCACCAAAATCTAATCGATTTGTCCTTGTCACACACCCAACTGGTCCACAAGGTTTCATCTGAATACATCCACAACTTTTTGAGATATCGTGCACACAAACAGACAGACAGAAAGGGGTGAAAACATAACCTCCTTCCACCTTCGGTGGCAGAGCTAACAATGATGTTGAGTCATGAAAAAGATCTGTACACACAAGATTTAGTTAGGAGCATGGAAAAGGAAAATAAATAAACAGTGAGCGGAGACAAATGAGGAGATGAGGAGGGAATGGCACGTCTATGTTGGCAGTGATGGTGAAGCTGAGGACCATGCAGTCAGCACATCAGACACAGATTGGACAAGCTGGCTTGCAATAAGGATGCTTGCTGGAGGAACTGATCTCCGGGCTGGCAGTATAGCCTATACGTATGTACACTCGCGTCTGGGCAGTCTATCCTGAGTTTGAATCTCGGCTAAGCTATAAACTGTCATTCTGGTGTCTCGCAGACAGGGCGATGCATCAATGCTGTGTCTCGGATGGACAGTAAACTGGGCGTCCAGTCTTCTAGCATTATTTGGTGGATGTTAAACAACCCACCGTGTCCTATGTGAGGAGTAGGTGAAAGAATCGCCGGCACCCTGGTTAAATACCAAATTAATAACTCACAAAGGTCGGCACCCCAACTTGAAGAGGGCATTGCATCAGGGATACATCCGCGTGCCGCATACATCGATGCTACTCACAGCCACATGTTGCATATGAAAGAAGAGGAGGAACCGACATACCAGTGCTTCTTTTAGGATCCCAGTCATTATCCTACTCTCCCTAATCACTGTTTCTCTGAGATTCCTTTCACTGGTTGAAAACAATGACTGTGCTCATGTGCTGCTCTCTGAGACCTTGGTAGAGATCACCTGAACCGACTCCCTCTCTCTGTTTGCTGACGCTTTGTTTTCCTGTGCCACCGCTTTATATAACTTCGAATGGTATTTTTGGTATACTTCGAATAGTATTCTGATTTTGGCTCACAGAACTGGGTTATGAGAAGCTGGCTGTCCGGGGCACAGGCTCAACCACCAAGGAGTTTGGGGTGGGGTCGAGGGTAGAAACATAATTGGAATGTGGGACAGAAGGAAATACCAGATCCATGGAACATGACCCCATACCCCATAAAAGATCCTTAATACTTGACCATGCACATATATCTGCAAAGTGTGTGTGCAGATGAATAATTATTTGAAATACTCACAAGTATCATAAAAGGGGATCACTAATCCTTGGCGTCCACATAAAACATGTGCTTGGGTCTGCTCATCACCATCGAAATAAAGTGTTAAAATCAAAATCTCCAAATGCAGACATCAGTGTTCCTTGTGGCAAGGCAATGATAATTTCAGTTAGGCCACAACTAATACAAGATGGTTTGCAGGTGCTGAAAAGTTAATCATAAATACAAGTCACCTTACAATACATAATTATGCCACACCTATCTTTACATGTCCCAAACGTCTCCCTGAGCGAGTGGTTCGTGCTCCGTCACCCTGAGCGAGTGGTTCGTGCTCAGTCACCCTGAGTGAGTGGTTCGTGCTCCGTCACCCTGAGCGAGTGGTTCGTGCTCAGTCACCCTGAGCGAGTGGTTCGTGCTCAGTCACCCTGAGCGAGTGGTTCGTGCTCCGTCACCCTGAGCGAGTGGTTCGTGCTCCGTCACCCTGAGCGAGTGGTTCGTGCTCCGTCACCCTGAGCGAGTGGTTCGTGCTCCGTCACCCTGAGCGAGTGGTTCGTGCTCCATCACCCTGAGCGAGTGGTTCGTGCTCCGTCACCCTGAGCGAGTGGTTCGTGCTCCGTCACCCTGAGCGAGTGGTTCGTGCTCCGTCACCCTGAGCGAGTGGTTCGTGCTCCGTCACCCTGAGCGAGTGGTTCGTGCTCCGTCACCCTGAGCGAGTGGTTCGTGCTTCGTCATTCATAGCGTGTTGTGAAATAACACCCGATTTCCAAACTGTTTGCCTTATTAACGTGTTTTCTAAATTACCGAGACAAATTCTTTTTTCCACCCGTCACACGCAGCTGTTTATCAAGAATAACATTTGTGAACATATCCCTGAAACGTCCATAAAAATGCAACGTTGTTTTTCGGTGACAGCTATTCAAGGTTTCTGGGTTGTATTCAGTAAATACTGTAGTTGGTAATCACACTAACTCCAACCTGCCAATTCCCGATTTTGGCCAAGCACGTGTGTGTGTGTGTGTGTGTGTGTGTGTGTGTGTGTGTGTGTGTGTGTGTGTGTGTGTGTGTGTGTGTGTGTGTGTGTGTGTGTGTGTGTGTGTGTGTGTGTGTGTGTGTGTGTGTGTTGTTCATAAAGCATAACATATTATTTCTGCTAACTCCCCTACCCCCACCTCTCTCTCTCTCCATCTGTTTCTCTTTGTCCCATCTTTGCTCTACCCCCTCCCAATACAGGACAGAAACCTCCTCCCACATCTCCTCTCTCACTCTCCCCTCTCTGTCTGTCTGTCTGTCTGTCTGTCTGGACATATCTGGATAGTGGTTATGTCTGGGTGGTGTTTGTCTCCGGGCGCGTCTGGGCGGTGTTTGTCTCCGGGCGCGTCCGGGCGGTGTTTGTCTCCGGGCGCGTCCGGGCGGTGTTTGTGTTTGGACAGGAGTTAGTCTCCTGGCCGTGCTTATAGTATGACCGAGAGAAAATGGATTTCAGACATTATTTTGTTTGCATCTTCACTGTTATTGCATGCAGAATCATTTTGATGAGACAGAATGAATCGTAATTAACGCTCCACCGCACGTCTGCCTTCCCTTCCTCTCACCTCATGCTGTCTTTCCTTCCCCCACCCCTCCTCGCTCCCTCTCCCTCCTCTCTCTCCTTTTCCCTCCACCTCTTCACTCTCCCCCACCTGTCTTTCCCTCTTCCCCCATATTTTTCTCCCTCTCTCATTTTGTATTACCGGCAGCGAAGCGATGGGTGGTATCCGCTCGTATAATAATAAAAAAATAATATAAATAACAGCAGAGATAATTACAGTGAACATACTCACGTGTAGTTTTGCGATGCTGTTGCCTGCATCAGGAAGCAGTGATAGGGTTCGCTGTCGGACGCGTGCCACCTCCCGCTGCTCTGTCAGTTGCTCTTCACTCTCCCCAAATTCCTGCGATACCTGTGGAGCACACACACATAAACCATGTCCAGTCAAAGCACAACGGACGCGCGTTTGTGTTTTTTTGTGGAACGAGAGAGGTGTGGGCATCTGTACAACACTGACTACAACTCAATTGGCATTGAAGCTTTTGTTTATAGAGTTATATTAAAAAATCCTCTTTCAGATATTGTGACAATTTGTTGAAGGTAAATTTCAATCATGTTTTGGCACACTCTGTCAAATAATGAATTGTGACAGACATATCACATCTTACCATAAAACTGATTGAAGTATGACAGAATATCTGAAAATCTTCCGATGAATCGTGTGTCAGTGAATAGCAAATCTACTTTCATGAAAATGCTCATTTTTGTTTTATCACATTTTGCTAGCAAGCAGGTCAGTCACCTTACTCAAGCCTCTGCCTAATTAAGTGTCTTCAAGTTTGTTTGGAGTGGGAGGAAGGAAGTGCGCCAAAGCCCATGCACCTCTTTTTCAACTCTACAAATAAATGTTCGAATAAAGGGTGAATAGCAGTATCTAAGAACATCGTCCATTCACCACCACAGAGCATCCATCCATTTCTTTCATTTTCAAATTGCATTCCAATGGATTTTGTGAACAATAGTTTACATTTGATGGTGTCCCACAACATATAACTAAAGTTTGGATATCAAGAAAGTAAGTACATCCTGCAACAGCAGGTCAGTTGGTGCTCCACGTTAGTATCTGAAGAAGCAAGAGGCGTCCTGGGATGAAGAGCGTCAATATTTTACCTGTCTACTTATCTAGTTCTGTCAAGTTGTGTCTGACTTCTGGTGACATTCATGATCAGTTTTCTCAAAACATCCATATCCTGCTCTGCTTCCCAAAGCTTTGGCAGAGACATCTTGGTTGCAGCCTTTACTCCATCCATCCATCCAACACATACATGGTCTGCCCCTCCTTCTTCTTGCCTAAAACATACCCAGCATTCAGACCTGTCAATCCCAAGTTATAAAAAAAGTGTGAGAATGTAAAATGTCTCCAGAAAAGTCGTGAAGTGACCGAGGATTGAGGGTGAAAAGCACCCCCCAAAAATCTCGGGGGTCTGGGGGCATGCCCCCCCCCCAAGAAAATGTTTGCTTTCTGGTGTGTCTAAGATGCACTTTCCTGCATTCTCGTGCCAAATTCATCCTTTTTTTTCAGTCAGAAGATAGGTTTTTCTGTAATGTTGTTACTGTTTACTCCACTGCATGGACTAAAAGAAATGAACGAACAACATGAACAACCAAAACATATTTTATTTCCATCAACAGATCAAATGCTATTCAGGAATGACAACAATCATCGTCCTTAATTAAGAAGTATTATTTCAGCATATTGATTGTATTTCCCAGTATTTTGTGCCGATTTCACATGAAAAATGAACCCATCCACAGTAATGAAACATTTCATTGGATCAGGATGGTCATCGATAATTGACCAATCGTACTCAGTCTCTCATATAGGAAGTGCGGAACGACGAGAAGCAATCGCATTTAAGTCGGTATTCAAGGATATAACAACATCAGTTAAACCAGTCGCAATGCGATAAAGTTGGAAATATTTTTTGGTGCCGAGAAATTAAAAAAAAAAAAAAGTGTGACCATTTACAGCAAGAATGTGAGAACGTCACCACTTTCAACAGAAAGTCGTGAGTCTCATGGCAAAAACATGAGCGTTGACAGGTGTGCAGCATTGTTCACTTCTTCAGACTTTTGTTTTCTGCATGCAAGATGTGTCCAAAGTATGACAGTTTGTTTTAGCAACAGCCCTTCTTGGGCATTGAAGCTACTTGGCCGAGTCACATTGGCCATCCCATTATACCTACTTGGCCATCAAAACTTCCTACTCAGCCCACCTAGAGGGGTAAGGTTGACATAGATAAGGGTGGCTAAAAGAAAAGATACACCTTCAAAAGATGCATTCTTAATGTTATATTATGGGGTCGGGTATTGTACCCCCACACGTTTAAAAAACAAGAAGGGGGGTATTGTATTCAGCTCTGTCTGTCCGTCTCTGTCATGATACCCCCTCTGAAATGGTTGTGCAGAAATCCAAACTTGGTCGTTATGATCACCACATGGCAAGAAGGTGCGAGATCAGTGTCATTTTTGGTCCCGTCCTCTAGGGCCGTGTAGTGGGGTCAAAAACTAGAAAATGCAATTACAAGCACATTTTCAAACGAAACTTTGTCGATGCAATAACTTTGAGAGGCACATGAAATATGTAAAAAAAAAATTGGATTTGAACCACGGTTTATGCCCAAGTCATATTAGGTCATTCCAAGTGGAACTTTTTGCCATCTTTAAAACTTTGCTTTAAGTGGGAAGTGTGGGGATTTGCGATGACGTGCCATAGACTTAATTGTCGGTTGTTTAGACTTTTTTTTTTCCAATACATGCTATAGGCTCGTGGAAGAGCTATGACAGAACAAATCAGGAAACAACACAACAAAGGTAACATCAGGAGAAAGAGGAAACACCAGCAGCAGGGATGAGGGAGAAAGTAGACGGAGACAGACAAAAAAGGTATGCAAGTAGCGATTGTGGGGGGTTGGGAAGGTGGGGGAGAATGCAAAGGGTGGAAATATGGATATGTAAGCCAAATCTTTGGGAAGGTGAGCAGTGGGAGGCGGTTTAACGGGTGTAGAAAAGATCATGACTTTAGATGGGGGATTAATTGAGATGGTGGTGAACAGCCGTATTGAAGACCTGGAGGGAAGAATGAGATTGAATAGAGTATGGAAAAATATTCCATTGCAGGAAAAAAAAGAAGAGGAATAAATGAGTGGAGGTGAGCAGGGGTTCTGGATTTAGGCAGATTCGCAAGGATGTCCATGTGCTGGTGGACCACGTGCATCCTGCAGATACATTGGTGGGGGGGGGGGAGACAAAGCACGGAGAGGGCAGAGGGTGCAAATCCTGAAATGAGGTGCAAGAAGACAGAGAGACTACCGACCTGTTGACGATAGCGAAGTGATATGCCAATAGACTTAGCTTCGTCATGAGAGATTCTAATGATATGGAAGGCCTTTGTTTCCACGGTGTTCTGCTGAGCAACATGTGAGTCAGGGGAGCCAGCCCAGAGGGGGGAGCAGTACTCCATTGAGCTGCAGATGAAAGCCTTGTAAGTGGAAAGGAGCTCAGGTGTGCCAAGAAAGGACCTTGCACAATGGAGGATGCCCAGTTGGTGTCCGGCTTTGGAGGCCAACTTTGAAATGTGGCTTGCCCAAGAGAGATCATGGCTGAGAGCAAGACCCAAGAGTTTGAAGACTGAACCTTTTTGAGAGGATTGTTGAGAAAGTCGATGGAAGGATTTGCAGTACAGTTGTTTCGGAGAGAGAGAGAGTGAGTGCATGGGATTTATCAGGATTTAAAGACATGTTCTATGTGTTTCACCAGATTGTGATTTTGTCAAGGTCCGAGGAGAGGAAAGAGGCTGCTGCCTGTCTGTCAGCAGATTGATAGATGTCACAGCAGAGAGTGGAGTCATCAGCAAAGAGATAAAGAGGATATTCCAGAGAGTCAGTGAAAGCTTTGATGAATATTAGGAATACCATGAGGCTGAGAAAACTACGTTGTGGTACTCCAGCCTTGACAGGGAGAGGAGAAGAAAGGATTCCAGTGAGAGTCACACATTGGCTACAACAGTAGAGGAAGTCAGTAATGCAAGAGTGGAGTTGGCTTTGGATTCCATAGGCAGACAGTTTGGAGAGCAGGGCAGGATGCCAGACTGCATCAAAAGCTCGAGATTTGTCCAGAGAAATGCCCCTCGCCTCATCGCTGATATTGAGGCCCTCCACCATTGTTGGGAAAGTAGAAGAAGCATATCCAAGGTAGAGTGACTAGGTCTGAATCCGAATTGATGATCTGAAATGAGGCTGTTGGAGAAAAACGAATGATTTAATGTCAACTGCAATGATGGATTCCATTACCTTGCTGATGATTGGAAGCAAGCTAATTGGTCTGTCATTGAGGGGATCCGTTTTTGCACCTTTTTATGTAATGCTGTGATGTTGGCTGATTTCCAAGCATATGGAAGACGATCTTGCGTAAATGACAGGGTGAAAAGGGCAGAGAGAGGAAGTGCAAGAGCAGCAGAGCAGGTTCTTTTAGGACACGTGAGCTGTTGCCATCTGGTCCAGTTGTGGAGTCAAGGTCGAGTGTTGCCAGAAATGTTTCCACCTTTTCAGGTGCAAAAGACACAGAATCCAGGAGCAGCTGTGTATGACTGGGAAGGGTGGGTACAGAGAGATAGAGGGGTTAGGGACACAAAATTTTGAAGACAACTCAGAATTGAGGCATTTTGCCTTCTCATGAGCAGTCGGCTGTGGTGTCATTTGAAGTGAGGGAAGGGATGGAAGGGGAGCATACACCAGAGACAGACTTGACAAGGCAACACCAGGTTTTAGGGGAGGGAGACAAGGTTGTAAGCTTATTCTTGAGATACAACATGTGTTGTTTTCTGGCTCTCTTGAAAGTGGACAAATACTTGTTGCGTGTTTTGTGGAATGATCTGAGGTTGCCTTCAGTTGGGATTTGCCTTCCAGGACTTTCAAAGCCATAAACTTAATTGCTTGTTTATGAACAGATTTAAACAGTGGAATGTTGAGTGAGGGACTCACAACCCCACTGCCTCTCCCAAGATGGTTTTCAGAAACGCTGCCCAAACAATCAGCTCTGGAAAAAGCATTGTCTTTGCAATACAACCATCTTGTTGGTCGGCTATTATTCATGCTTGAGGAAATAGCAGGCCTTTGTAGGAATTATACAGAAAAAAGAAGAAGAATCCAAATAACAATTAAGCACTAAATTGGTAATCTTGAGAGAACAACAATACGATTCACAGTCAAGAAGTGTCAAATAGAGAGGGGAGTCGCTCCAGCAAGAAATATCAGCAATTACTGTGACATTTTCAAAAAGTTCCTTTCCTGAGATATAAGGTACATGACAGTTTTGGAACCTGAGATGATTTGGGTTAAACAAATCAGCTCATTGAAAAAGGAGCGGTGAAATAATTTCCACCAAAATATATTTTTTTATTCCAAGACGATGATTCTCAACCAACCAATTGCTCGGACAAAACTATATTGCAATTTTGCATTCCCAGAAGGGATGGCTGAAACAAAAAAAGTACTGAGATAGTACAAGGTTTAGCACAAAACTGTACATGTCCAATCAAGTTGATCTACATTCATGATGATCTACATTCATGACACAGGAAGTCAGGGCAGGAATTTGTGAAATGTTTAGTGCTTCTGGCTCATAAAGGAATGCATGAAGAACACAGATGCCAAGGCAATGGATAAAAGGAAAATGAACTTGGAAAGAGTGTCCCGAGACAAGCACTGAAATTACGACACCAACCAGGAATGACAGGACGAATGATGTGGTGAATCAAGGTTCAATGGTAAAGACTGATTGTAGTTTACTCAAAAACATGAAAGGAAAAAGTGCATTTCACTTACCTGGGCAATGCCAGCCTGTAAACATTTGGAATCCTCTTTCAGACTTTCAGCCTTCATGGTCAGCTCATCCAGTTTCTGCCTTAACTCTGCCACTTCCTCTTCTCGCAGCTTTTCTGCAGCCTGTGAACAGACCATGTTTATTTTCTTTTTATTAAATAGGTCACAGCACTTGGAGGAGGAAGACATTGGGAGAAAGATCTATGTACTGCTAATGGACTGCAGTCCCTCGATGTAATAATGCAATTTTAAACACACCATAAGACAGACAAGGTTTACCAGATTACATGAAACACATTGGATGGAAGGAGCACTCAAATTCATCTGTGGTGCAAATCCAGAATGTAAATACTGTAAAACTTCAAAACTACAAATGGGTTGCATGTTTATCATGCCTATCTGAACGAATAAAACATGATGCTTTGATCTGTCTCTCTCTCTCTCTCTCACACACACACACACACACACACACACACACACACACACACACACACACACACACACACACACACACACACACACACACACACACACACACACACACACACATATATTACATCCAGATCATGAACCATGCTCGATCTATACAGTGTCGGTGCTGCCGAAACAGTTTCTATGGCTCATGTTAAAATTCTGGACGGGTTGATACTTCGACACAGGAAGTAGGGCAGGAATCAGGAATCTGGAATTTGGCCAGGGTGCTGACGATAGCTCCCTACTCTTCGCGAAAGACACTGTGGGATCTTTAACATTCACCAACGAATGCGAACTGATGGGACACCCAGTTTAATGTCCGCCCGAAGGACGGCGCACACATTGATGATTCAGCCTGACTGTGAAACAGCAGGATGACAGTTTATAGCTGTGTTGGAATTCAAACTCATGGTAGACAGCTTAGAAGGGAGTGTGTGTACCTCTAGGACAACCTATCAGCCTCTCACAGTACATTGTTCAAATAAAAAGATAAAATAAGTGAACGGGGGTGATAGAGGAGGTAGGGGAAAAAAGAGTGGGGGTGAGGGGGGTGGGGTGGGGAAATGAGATGGATAAAAAGAAAGACAAGAAATATTTATATTTTTAAGAGTGAAAGCTTGAGATAAGAGTGAAAGGAATTAGGTGGACATGGCAGATGAGCAAAACAAATATGGTTCGCATGTGCATATATGAAGGATGAGATGTAAAATTCTTACAAACATTTGCAAAAGCCCAAAGACACAGCAGCTCCACAAGAGATTTTTTTTATCATACACAGCCTGGGTTCTTGTAGACAAATCCATTTTAAATTGATCCCAAATAAAAGCAGTACTTTCCGTGCACAATGCCTTCTTACTCTGATGGTTTACCGATTGGATGCAAGGCCATCATTTGGACCATTATCGCTGGAATTTAGTGAATGAATGAACTCTTTCACCAGAAAATTGGATCCTTCATCACTCGGAATTGAAGTCATTACGATCGGATATAAATCTTCAAAAAATAAAATTTTAAAGCAAGACAATGAAAGAAAATAAAGTGAAAGCAAATTTGATGTAAAGGAGAATTTCAAAATAAAATAAAATTAAAACTGGTAAACCAGTAATCCCGGGCTTCAAGGCGTGCCTCCATTTTAACAAATTTCAACACCATCACCCTGTCACATGATGTGGGTTTTCCGAGTTATAAAGTTAGTTCAAGTCTACAATGGGGTCCAGCTACGGGGTCCCTCAAGTTATATCAATGAAGGATTGAAAAGCCCAGAGCAATACATGATAGAGAAAGAAACTTCACATTGGACAAATCGAGGCTGGACAAATTTTCAAGTCCCCAAAAAAGTCCAATAACTCCACATTTGCATATTAATGTAAATGGCGAACTTGTAGAACGTGAAAATATCTTCCAGAATTTGTGGTCACTTTTTGTCTATCTTCTTTGGTTTTCATTTTACGACATGTCAAAAATGGGTGATTTTAAACTTTGGGGGGCTCTGGGGCCTCACTGGGGTAAAATACAGACATAGCGTAAACATATTTGGAGTCCCCTCTTCAAGGCCTATCAGAATCTGTCATTAAATTTTTTAAACTCTCATTTGCATATTTGGTATATTTAATGAGGCAAATCGGCATCATTTTAATCATATAAATTATGTAACGATTTCGACGAAATTAACAACTTAACATTGCAATGGAACCTTGCAAATGTGTGCAAAAGTTTGAGGCTGTCGTATTACCCCTTCTGGAGAAGAAGATGTTTTTAGGTTTTGGAGAAAATCCAATATGGCCGCCAGACCACGTGACCTACGTCATCAAAATTTTCAAAATATAAACTTCAGGTGGAGAGTAATTAAACTGATAAGTTTCATTGAATTTCATCCAAGCGTTGTTTTCATTTTATGACATTTAAAAAATGGGTCATTTTCAACTTTGGGGGGCGCTGGGGGCTCACTGGGGTCAAATACAGACATCGTGTAAATACATTGGGAGTCCCCTCTTTATGTACTATCTAAATATGTCATTAAATTTTTTCAACTCTCATTTGCATATTTTGCATATTTAATGAGGCGAATCGGCATCATTTAAAATCATATAAATTAAATAACGATTTCAACCAAATTAACAACTTTACATTCCCAAGCTACTTAGCAAATGTGTGCAAAAGATTGAGGCTGTCTGATTATCCCTTCTGGAGAAGAAGATGTTTTTAGGTTTTGGATAAAATCCAATATGGCCGCCATACCACGTGACCTTCGTCATCAAATGTTTCATAGTATAAACTTCAGGTGGTGAGTAATAATCCTGTTAAGTTTCGTTGAATTTCATCCGACAGTTTTCCCTCCAGATCCGCCACAAAATCGGTCAGTAGAACATAAAAACGCCGTTAATAATAATAATAATAATACTAACGATTTCAATAGGGCTTCAGCACTTGCTTGAAGCCCTAATAATACGAACGAATTCAATAGGGCTTCAGCACTTGCTTGAAGCCCTAATAATTAAAACTGGTAAACCAGTAATCCCGGGCTTCAAGGCGTGCCTCCATTTTAACAAATTTCAACACCATCACCCTGTCACATGATATGGGTTTTCCGAGTTAGAAAGTTAGTTCAAGTCTGCAATGTGGCCCAGCTACGGGGTCCCTCAAGTTATATCAATGAAGGATTGAAAAGCCCATAGCAATACATGATAGAGAAAGAAACTTCACGTTGGACAAATCGAGGCTGGACAAATTTTCAAGTCCTCAAAAAAGTCCAATAACTCCACATTTGCATATTAATGTAAATGGCGAACTTGTAGAACGTTAAAATATCTTCCAGAATTTGTGGTCACTTTTTGTCTATCTTCTTTGGTTTTCATTTTACGACATGTCAAAAATGGGTGATTCTAAACTTTGGGGGGCTCTGGGGCCTCACTGGGGTAAAATACAGACATAGCGTAAACATATTTGGAGTCCCCTCTTCAAGGCCTATCAGAATCTGTCATTAAATTTTTTCAACTCTCATTTGCATATTTGGCATATTTAATGAGGCGAATCGGCATCATTTTAATCATATAAATTATGCAACGATTTCGACGAAATTAACAACTTAACATTGCAATGGAACCTCGCAAATGTGTGCAAAAGTTTAAGGCTGTCGTATTATCCCTTCTGGAGAAGAAGATGTTTTTAGGTTTTGCAGAAAATCCAATATGGCCGCCATACCACGTGACCTACGTCATCAAAATTTTCAAAGTATAAACTTCAGGTGGAGAGTTATTCAATGGATAAGTTTCATTGAATTTCATCCAAGCGTTGTTTTTATTTTATGACATTTCAAAAATGGGCCATTTTCAACTTTGGGGGGCACTGGAGGCTCACTGGGGGCAAATACAGACATCGTATAAATATATTGGGAGTCCCCTGTTTATGTGCTATCTAAATTTGTCATTAAATTTTTTCAACTCTCATTTGCATATTTAATGAGGCAAATCGGCATCATTTAAAATCATATAAATTAAATAACGATTTCGACCAAATTAACAAATTAACATTAGCATGGAACTTAGCAAATGTGTGCAAAAGATTGAGGCTGTCAGATTAGCCCTTCTGGAGAAGAAGATGTTTTTAGGTTTTGGAGAAAATCCAATATGGCTGCCATACCACATGACCCACGTCATCAAAATTTTTAAAGTATAAACTTCAGGTGGAGATTAATTAAATGGATAAGTTTCATTGAATTTACTCTAAGCGTTGTTTTCATTTTATGACATTTTAAAAATGGGTCATTTTCAACTTTGGGGGGCTCTGGGGGCTCACTGGGGTCAAATACAGACATAGTATAAATATATTTGGAGTCCCTTGTTTATGTGCTATCTAAATTTGTCATTACATTTTTTCAACTCTCATTTGCATATTTTGCATATTTAATGAGGCGAATCGGCATCATTTTAAATCATATTAATTATTTAACGATTTCGACGAAATTAACAAATTCACATTAACATCGAACTTAGCAAATGTGTGCAAAAGATTGAGGCTGTCAGATTATCCCTTCTGGAGAAGAAGATGTTTTTAGGTTTTGGATAAAATCCAATATGGCCGCCAGACCACGTGACCTACGTCATCAAAATTTTTAAAGTATAAACTGCAGGTGGAGAGTAATTAAATTGATAAGTTTCATTGAATTTACTCCAAGCGTTGTTTTCATTTTATGACATTTCAAAAATGGGTCATTTTCAACTTTGGGGCGCTGGGGGCTCACTGGGGTCAAATACAGACATCATATAAATATATTGGGAGTCCCCTGTTTATGTACTATCTAAATCTGTCATTAAATTTTTTCAACTCTCATTTGCATATTTTGCATATTTAATGAGGCGAATCGGCATCATTTAAAATCATATAAATTAAATAACGATTTCAACCAAATTAACAACTTTACATTCCCAAGCTACTTAGCAAATGTGTGCAAAAGATTGAGGCTGTCTGATTATCCCTTCTGGAGAAGAAGATGTTTTTAGGTTTTGGATAAAATCCAATATGGCCGCCATACCACGTGACCTTCGTCATCAAATGTCTCATAGTATAAACTTCAGGTGGTGAGTAACAATCCTGTAAAGTTTCGTTGAATTTCATCCGACAGTTTTCCCTCCAGATCCGCCACAAAATCGGTCAGTAGAACATAAAAACGCCGTTAATAATAATAATAATAATACTAACGAATTCAATAGGGCTTCAGCACTTGCTTGAAGCCCTAATAATACGAACGAATTCAATAGGGCTTCAGCACTTGCTTGAAGCCCTAATAATAATAATACTAACGAATTCAATAGGGCTTCAGCACTTGCTTGAAGCCCTAATAACTCCCCAAACAAAATTATTGAAAGCAATATACGTTATGGTGCTCACCCCCAATAAGATACCACTAATAATAATAATAATAATTATTATTATTATAATCTGACTTCCTCTGCAAGGAACTTAGATGCAGGAGGAGGCTATTTTGCCCATCAATGCCTACGTTATTATTACCAACCTATTGTTGTTTGTGCATATTCTGCCCTTTTCAAATGCTTAGTGCCAAGGAAGGAAGCAGCACGTATCCTTTTTTAAAGTCTTTGACATGACTCGGCAAGGGTTTGAACCACAGACCTCCCAGACTCAGAGCGGACAGTCTAACCATTAGGCCACCGAATCTGGTTGACTAAGGTACTAACTATGAAGGTAACCAGGAAGCAATGAAAGAATTATAAGTAATAAACACACCTGCTGTTCCTCTTTACTTGTGATTACAGGCTCGGATGGGCGAGGCAGTTGCCTTTCTTGCTTATCAGGCTCCTGTGGAGCCAAAGCAAAATGGTGGTAAAGGGAAACTGGACAAGTCAGCATCAAATGGCAGTTTTATTAACAAAACACATTGGCAATGGAAATATTTACTACTTCAATTAACCCACCACTATAGTTTCAAACGATGGCACACAAAATGCTCACAATGACACAATACTCATAACTACCATTTATTGAACATCAAGTAAACACCACATGTGAGTAAATGAATTGGTCTTCACAAGTTACCTGGACTCAATTTTTTTTATACATATGGAAAACAATGTTTGTGAAGGCAATCAAAACTCAAAACTACTCCCACCACACCTTCTGAAAAACCAACTTCTCAGTATGGGTGAAGCGAGACCCTTTCAGCAACTCCTCAGAACCCGATTCTGTCCCAAAACTCTGTAGGATCTGCTGAAGATCTTCATTGACGAGTGTTTGCTGTTGCGCTGTCATCTGGTTGGCCTTGGATACCGCCAGTCTCATCTGCTCAAAAACACGTTTCTGCAGCCCCTCTTTCTTTCTTTCCCGGAATTCCTGCAGAGGAAAATATCAGATTCCAATCATTGCTACCTGCACGGTGAAGAATCTGTCGTATGGCCATATTAACGAAGTAGTCAGGCCCCAGGCATGAATGTGGTATTTACCAAAAAATAAATGAAAACATAAATACCTCCCATGCTTGTCCAGCAACAACAAAAACTCACATCTGCTGAGAGATGTGATGGAAGACCTTGAGTGCTCCACTCAGTCTCCCAGGCTGCAGCAGTTGCCACCTCATTGGCATTCCGCTGTAGGATAGACATGATGAGTGAACCTACACCAGTGACTTGGAATGCTGCGAGCTTCAGATGACCTTCCCAGTAGCGCCGTTCCTCTGTTACAACAATACATGCATGCATGGTATAATAAATGTGTGTTTAAATGCTGTCTCACTGTGTGCAGTGCATTGGCTGGATTACAGTTTGCCTAACCACCAACAGCAGCATTTGGCTAAGGCAGCACCTGCCCCAAAATCTTATCCTCAAAGTTGCATCTCTCAATCTCATTCCTTTAATTCTCAGTTCATCCCACTCGCCCAGTTCCCTTTAGTGTTCATCTTGTCTTATTGTTTACCTGGAGTGATGTGAACCATAGGATCAGTAATGTCACCAGGCACGGAAAGAGGGACAGTGCGAAAGGGGCATGCGAGACCTGGACGTTGCTGTTGAAAGCAAATGGGAGAAATGATTAATGATTTGGGGAGAAAATTACTGATATTCAACAATGAAGCAAACAAATGAAATGCGATGCTTAAAACATTCTTTTTCCTGTGAATATCTTCGGTCCTTCCACAATACAAAATGAGAAAACCATTCCTTATTTTTATTTATTTATTAGTACCCATGAATTCAGCAACGGGCGACAAAAGGGAGGCACCCAGGGAGCAGACAGCTCTTCACGAATTCTGGCAGCAATAGAGGCTTGCAGAACCGCCAATTTACCTGTTGGCAACACATGAACTGGGGTAAATAGCTTGCTGTACTTCTTATTAAATCTACAGCACAAGCAATAAAGGTCAGAGTACATGATATGGCCAAGAGGAGGGGGAGGGATAAAACAGCAATGCAAACACACAATATGATTTCCAGCACACTTCCACATGCCTTTTGATGCTATTGTATAATACAAGCAGATCAGATAGTGTTTGTCGCTTTATCAAATTGCTCGAGAATGTCTGTGTACAAAAGAGTGAAAAGTGTTTTGCATAACAGGAAAACAGGGTAAAACAGCCTTTTCCTGTATCTAATGTTACGTTTCTTTCTGCGTCTCATTCCGAGAGCATCCAGAGGACTCGTGGCTTGGATTGGGGCGTGCTGGAAAAGTTTTTAATTACCTCAATCACGGAAGGTGGACGGACGTTATGTTTTCACCCCTGTTTGTTTGTCTGTTTGTTTGTGAGTAGGATATCTCAAAAAGTTATGTATAGATTCGGATGAAACTTTGGAGAAGTTGGGTGTGTGACCAGAACGAATAGATTCAATTTTGTTGAAGATCTGGATCTGGACACTGGAATTTTGAAAGCGAGTCTTCATCATTGAGAGAAAGGGCCAAAATCAATATATACCATGATATCTCAAACAGTTGCAGATAGATTAGGTCGAAACTTGGTGGGCAGCTTGGGTCCATCCATCCATCCATCCATCCATCCATCCATTGGGACCATACTCTGTGCAGAGCGTTGGTGCTGTCTAAGCAGTCTCCTTGGCTACTGGTCACAATACTGGACGGGTCGCCACTCGGACACAGGATACCAGCAAGCTGGCACTCATTTTGCCGACCTTGGAAGGATGACAGGCAAAGTCAACCCCATCTGATATTAATTCAAAGGCTGAGGAGGATTTGAACTGAGGATCCTAGGATCCCAAGCTCACCACCCTAACCATTAAGCCAACACCAGACATTGCAGCTCAGGTTTGTGACAAGAACAAGCTGATTAGATTTTGGTTCAGGTCCAGATACAGATCCGGCCTACCAGTGGGATACAAAACGTAAACTGTTGAGTCTGGCGGAGGTATGTGCTCTATCCAGTACCTTCTGGTCATCATCTCCATCGATCTGATTTTTTTGCACCCCTTGTCCACTTGTTTCCTTCTGTTCTATTCTCCTGTCTATCCCTGAAATGTCCGGTCTGTTGGTGCCTCGCCAATTTTGTCTGTGTGCCCCCCTTTTTCCCTTTTTCCATCACTTCTAAGGCTCATGGACAAGCTTGTACAAATGTCATATGAAGGACAGGGACATGAGGATACCTTAGTGCACTTTTACATTAATTAAAAAGACACTAATAAAGAATGAAAAAAAAATCAACATCGTGTTAGTATATCCGGGATTTGAACCTGCAATCCTAACATCATGGAATTTTGAATTATGTGTTCAGAAGAAAATACCAAACACGCCAAGCAAGTCTACTTGTTTCCCCTCCCACTCCAATGTGATTGTCTTGACCTACAACCTTTAGCGGACCAATGTGTATTAAACAGGTGAGCAAAAGACTCAGGGAAGAGCTGCAAAATATTGCGATATAGATTTAGAAATCTATTGAGATATCTACACCTCAATGTATGTGCAGCTCTTCTATGAGCCTTGATAAAAAAGACCTTATTATATTCCAGTTCATGCTTGTATTATGTAACAAAAAAAAATTGGACCACTGGATCCTGTAGCTTATCTGGGTCCTGGCCTAATGTTGTAAAACAAATTTGGTAGCATTCTCACTGGTGGGTCTGGAGAGGAAGATTTTTGAAGGAATTTAATGTGATTTTCCCAAAAAATTGACTAAGTCCTCCATTTTGACACACTTCTATTCAAGTGATTGGCATGACCTACACATTTTAACATCAGGACCCTGTCCGAATGTTGTAACCCAAATTTGGTAGCTTTCTGACTGGTGGGTCTCGAGAAGAAGATTTTTGAA
>NC_140970.1:24366377-24378877 GCF_056783735.1 Eptatretus burgeri | reverse complement strand
CCCGCTTCGCTTCGTCATTTCTCCCATTCAATCCTCATCTTGCTTCACGTAAAGGGTTGGTAGTGGGCTGAATACGCCCGATAATTAATCGAACCGTCGAGGCCGACGATAACACCGCTCGGTTATCCCGATAGTACGGAACGGGTCGCTTAAGTGGCCCGTGTCCGAAGTCGACCTGCGGCGAGGTGCGATCGCCCGGTCTACCCTCCGTGTGGGTACTTAGGTAGGTCGAATTTGGCGAGCAACCCTATCCCACGCGGGGGCCGATTGGCTCGATCGCGGTGAGACCGAAAGGTCCACCCGTGACTGGTTCCCGGCGTTAGTCCGAGAGGGTCACGACTGGATTGTCCGTCCGGTGGGCGACGTGCCGCGATTCGAGTTACGTGGCCGTCCGCACGCCGGCGGGCGCGAATCCGTAACACTGGTGTCAGGAGTGGGATACAAATCCATCGCCCTCCTCGCGGCACTGGTATCGGAGAACAGGAAAACGGGCTCTCCTGTCTCCAGCTAAATTCACGGGAATCGGTCCAGGGGTGAGAGAAGCGACCCCCGATTCCCTCCAAATTACGAGCGATTCAAATTAACCCTTTAAGAGAAGCAAGATGGCGTCTCAAGGCGAGCGGGAGCCAGGGGTATTAGAAATGGATGTAGAATGTGTAGGATCCATGGCTCAGGATGAAATCCCCGTGCAGGAAATGTTGGTTGTACAGGAAAACGAACTCGCCCAACTGAACCCAGAGGCCGAAATGGGTGCGGCAGCGGCCGCGGTGTATGACACCTCCCCTCCCCCTCTCCACTAAAACCCTTCCCCAACCCCTGCCGAAGCGGCTCACCCAAGCGCACCCGACATGGCCCAGCTATGCGCCATGCTGGCGGCAATGACAAACGAAGTGAAAAACGAAATAAAAGGAATGAACGAAAAGATGGATACAAATACAAATGAAGTGAAAACGACGATGGATGCGAATACACAGCAAACGAACAAGCAAATAAACGGAATGGAAGCAAACATGAGGGAAGAAATAAAAGAGCTACGGGGTGAGACGCAGAACATGGGCCGATGCCTGCAGGCGGGCATGAAGGCCGTGACCAGGGAGCTGGGAATGGCGACTCCACGTGTGGGAGCAAACGAGCTGGAAGGGGGTGCAACGGCTGACAGGCCCGCGGTGGAGGCCGGTAAAAAAATAATTCGGGGGGCGTGTTGGGCGAGGGTCGTGACAGAAGAATCGACGGTGACCGAAAGGGAAAAATTAAATGGGGAGACCAAAACGTGTGAGACGAGACACGAGGTGACGACAACGGAAATAATAGTTGAGACAAGGGAGGTAAAGGGTGAAGAGTTGGCAGAGACACGGGAGACAGAAAAAATAGAGGGAAGACAACACGATGAAGACGGGGTAAGTGACGCACACACACACACGGAGGTAGTGGAGGACAATGGGGGTGAGCTCGCGGAGCGTGTAGGGACCCAGTGCGAGCAGCTGGTTGGCCTCCTCCAGGAACGAGGGGAGGGAGTATGCCCCCTTGAGGCGAGTCACGACCAGGTGAGTTCGGTCGTGCTTTGCGAGGTCGAGGGGAGGAGTGCTGCGAACGGGTGCACGGAGAGCTTGGGGGGTATAGAGGCCCCGGAGACCCTTGTGGGGACACTAATCCCCAGTGTGGTTGTCCCTGTGTGTGTGGTGCAAGGTGTGAGTGCGTCCCCATGTGTGGAAGCGACCCCGTGTGTGAGTGGTGTGGTGGTGATGGTGCCGGAGTGTGTGCTTCCCAGCACGCCGTGTGTGGATGAGGCACCGTGTGTGGAAGAGGCACGGAGCGTGGATGAGGCACCGCGGGTGAGTGCCCCCGCGTGTGTAAGTAGTATGGTTTGTGTGAGTAGCGAGGCACGCGTGAGTGAACGGCCGAGTGCAAGGGAGACCGTGTGTGTGAGAGAGCGGTATGTAAGGGAGATGTCGGTTGGCATGCGGGAGCACGCAGCCGCGTCTCCCGGTGTGAATGTAATGGAATGGAGTGTGAGCATCGTAACACGCAGGTGTGCGTGGGTCGAATGGCGACGACGGCGACATGGGAGAAACGAAAGCCGAGTAGCGGCTGTAGTTGTTTCGGGGACCGTGCCGGGTTCACCCAGCAGTGAGCACGCGGTCCGTGCTGTGCAACGCACGAGACCGCCACGTGCTCGCTTGCGAGAGTGAAGTCCCGGTCCGGAAACGCACGCGGTGGATTTGCAGATCCCGCGGACGGACAAAGTTTAGGCAGGATTATGGATTTGGACCGGACGGGTTCTCCACGCGATCGTGTGTGTGAAGCTCCAACGGGCAAAGCACATGTGTTCGCGTGGGGAACTTCTCGAGACGTGGGGCTTGTGTTTTTTTTTTTTTATATGCGCACGGTGACGTCATGGCTGCACGCGGGGTTGGAATCCGGCAGGTGTATCCCTGCCGGATGGTACCGTCCAAGGAGGGACGAGGAACACGTGCAGCTGCATTGACGTCACGGGCAGGTGCAAAGTGTGCGAGCTCTGAGTTGCCGCGCTGGTGCTGCGCATGTAAAGAAAAAAAAAAAAAAAAGCAAGCCTCACTTTCGGGTGCACAGGATTCCTGGGCAAGGGGTGGAAGACCCCCTTGACCTGGGCACAGGATGGAAACTAGTTAGGGGGAAGGGTTAGCTTAGTTAGACCGACTTCATGGGGCAGGGGTAAGTCCTCATGGAGTCCGTGGAATGGATTAGGTCGAGGGATTTAGTGAGCTTTAGGTTGGGAAATAAAAGTTATTTTAGAGATTTGGAGACAGTGACAGACTTTGAATGTGTAGAGGGGACGTAGTTTAGCTACGTAGGTTAAAAGGAACGTGCTGTAGTTTAAGGGACGACGTGGGAGCACGAGTTCGTTAGGGGATGTAGTTAGGAGGATGGCAGAGTTCAGTGGTGTGTGTGTTGAAGAGTTGTGAGGTGAGTACATGGTGAGTGAGTGAGGCCAGCGGGTCTGTGTGAGTGGAGCGAATGGGGAATGCATGGTGCGATGAGTGATTGGGGGGAGGAGTGACTCCCGCCCAAGGGACCCCGGGGTCAGAGTAAAGTGAGTTTGCTGGGTTAGTCAAATTGAAAAATGGAGGTCGTTTTGTTGTTGGTGGGAGTGTAGGCTCGAAACCCGTTTGGAGGGGTGCAGGAGCCCTGCTGACGGGTTGGGAGCGTGGCTGCGAAAGGTGAGTATCGCTGAGTGGGTACCCCGGGCACCAGGCTAGTCGGCCGTGGTAGGCCAAGGGCCCATGGGGGGCCGGGATAGCGTAGTGGGCACGGGTGCGCCTGCTTGGTGCGGGGGCCCGGGGCGCCATTATCCGCGTGGGCAGAGTTGTGGGCACGGGTGACCCTCGGAAAGGGGCCCGGGGAGCCAGCCTGCCACGTGTGCATTTCAGGGGAGGTGCCATGGGGGGCACTCCCCGGTGTTAGGGCGCTGGTAGGCTCGGAGGCAGTGTAGTGCCCGGGGGTGCCATCGTCGGAGAATCGGCAGAGGGTCGTGCCTGCCAAAGGGAGCCACGTGTCCCAGCCATGAGACCGTGTGAGGGCACGGAGAGAAAATTGGGGGGCGAGGCCCGAAATTGTGAAGACACCAACACAGGCGACGGGAATCTGGGTTGTTAGAACCAATAGTTTAAGCGAGAGGCGCTTGTTGAAAGCCCCGGGGTAGTTTAACAGTTAAATGGATAGGGCAGAATAGGAAATGTGCCCCTCCGCACCATCCATCCCCTCGCTCTCGTTGGGGGCTGCTGGACCCACTTTGGGTTAGATCGCCGAACTCTGGGGAGGCCATTCTGAGGCTTCGTTGGGCCTCGACACAGGACGCTAGCTCTCCCTTATTCCCCTCCGGGAAGGGAACGTAGGGGTTGGGAGTAGGCTAGGTGACAGGATAGGTTAGCCGAACAAGGACAGTAAAGGGGGTTAGGGGACGATTTATAGTGGGGAGTTAAATAAAAACAACAAAAAAAAAAATAAGTGGGGGCTAAATCGGGGTTTGACAAATTAAGGGAGTGGGTATGTTCAGTGACAGGCAAAGGCGATAGGTGGGAGGGAGACAGGTAGGTAGGTCCGAGCCCGCCTTCCAAGTGGCCAGCACCACCGCACTCCCTCCACCAACCTCCACTGAACGGCAAAGGCTGGCCAACTTCATCGGCTGGCCGTGTTTTGCTTCAAGGCAGAGGCCGGCCAACTTCATCGGCAGCTGTTGTTTTGCTGCAAGGCCTGTGCCATCGGCTGGCCGTGTTTTGCTTCAAGGCCTGTGCCGGCCCAGTTCATCTGCTGGCTGTTTTTCTTCAAGGCCTGTGCCGGCCAGTTCATCTGCTGGCTGTGTTTGCCTGCAACGGCCTTCTTCTGCGGGCTGCGTTTGCCTGCTCACCTTTGCCATGCCATGCCCACTGCCCATGTTCACCAGCCCCGTTCAATTTTTGCTCTGCCAACCCCCCCCTGTTCATTTCCATGTGCGCCAGTATCCGCAAGGCAACAGTTTGCAAGCTGCGAGAACTGCCCTGTTGGCAGCTACAACACGGGCCTGCAGTGGCGGCCCGTGCACCGTGTTTGTGTCCATCCATCCATCCATTGTGCTCATTGCGTGTGCCACTTGAGCTGGCACGGAGACTGCATTTGTGCAGCCCATGCACCGTTGTGGTTCACTGCGTTCAGTTCAAAAGGGAAGGCCTTGGACTGCGTGTGAGCAGCCAGCCACGTTCCCTGTCACCTGCATTGTTTTGAGCCAGAGACTGCATGCGGGCAGCCTGGCTCCCTGCTAACTGCTTTTCTTTTGCAGAGTTCAATGATCCTGGGCCATGGTTTAGTGTAAAATTTGTGAGTTAAGGTTAAGATGTACTGTAAATATGAGTGCGCCCCCGGCATGTCTGTCCTCGCGCCGGCAATTTTATTTAAGTCGTCCGTGTGAGTGAGTTTGTTTAGGTAGTTACGCAGCCCTTAGGTTATTTATTTTGGGGACACGAATACCATGAATGTCGCACTCAGGGATCCGTAGGTAAAATGTACTTGGGGAAAACTACACATGATGGCACACAAAAATTTGACGACTCGGGACGAGTCTGTAAAAAGGGGAGGGGGTAGTGTTGTGGTTGACCAAATTCGCAAACCACCATTCAGGTCCCTTAGGTGAGGTATCTCGGTAAGTATATGTGTAGTTAGGCCCAAACCCGTTGTCTAGAGGGAATAAATGTCATTCATGCGTGCTGCGACTCTTCAGGATAGCCGTTTTTCTTTTACTATCTTTATTTTGGACCAACCGCCATTATTACCACCACCAACCACGTCTCAACAGTCATCACAACATCAACCACCCACCACAACGCCGCTTCACCACAACAGCCACGACCTTTACCGTCACACCTCGCAACCGTCGCATCGCCACCGTTCTTGTGCCGCTTGTGGGTACCGGTATTGGACTCGTGCAGGGCGCGCGCCGAACAGCGTGTACAAAACCACGGACCTTCCGCAGAAAAACGGATCAAAAACGACTCACGCCCACTTTTGTTCCGTCCAATCGGTGAGCGAGGGGCGATTTGGCCCCGCCTCCAGGGCGTTGGAGGGCGGTCGCGATATGCAAATTCATGGATCAAAAAGCATTCACGCCCACTTTTTCTCGGGCCAATGGGGAGCGAGGTGAAAGGTCGAAGGCAGGGGGTCAAAGGCGAAGCCACGGGGCTTATATAAGCGGCTGCGTTCGTCAGAAAAGTGTCGTCGTGTGCGTTGGAGTCGTGTGTGCGTTGGAAGGAGTTCGCAGGAGGAAGAGTTCGGAGTTGGAGTCGGAGCGAAGAGGACGGAGCTGTGGAGAGGCGGCGGCGGCGAAGGCAGACGAGGGGGTGCTCGCGTCGGTGTCTGGAGCTGCACACCAGGGAGGCCGACGGCGCGACCTGGTCGGGGTGGAGACGCTCGTCGCGGGACCCGAGACAGAGTAAAAATCCTCCTTTCCCCAAGCATCAGCAACCCCCTCCTGTTTCCCCCCGCGCTGAGATAGTGCGACAAAGGGGGCCCCCTTCCCACCCCCTGCCGGACACTGTCCGCGAGGCCCGCGGAGTTGAGGCACCACCGCCGCTCCGCGTCTCATCATCAGACGGGTAGGCCCAACACGGTCTCGGCCCCAGGCCCGCCTACCCCCTCATCCTGGAGGGTGGTTCTCTTTTCTTTTGCTTTGGGAATGTGTGTTGTCGGCGCCGTCTGTGAAGTAAAATTGTATAAGTGTTGCCGTGTGCTCGCGTAATCGGTATTAGATCTGCATTGTCGCATTTGCTTTTTGTCTTCTTTTTTATGTGCTTTTGGTGGAATTGTATATGTGTGCTTTCCGTTCATCGCGAATAAATGTGCTTTATGTTGAACTGTTTCCCGCTTCGCTTCGTCATTTCTCCCATTGAATCCTCATCTTGCTTCACGTAAAGGGTTGGTAGTGGGCTGAATACGCCCGATAATTAATCGAACCGTCGAGGCCGACGATAACACCGCTCGGTTATCCCGATAGTACGGAACGGGTCGCTTAAGTGGCCCGTGTCCGAAGTCGACCTGCGGCGAGGTGCGATCGCCCGGTCTACCCTCCGTGTGGGTACTTAGGTAGGTCGAATTTGGCGAGCAACCCTATCCCACGCGGGGGCCGATTGGCTCGATCGCGGTGAGACCGAAAGGTCCACCCGTGACTGGTTCCCGGCGTTAGTCCGAGAGGGTCACGACTGGATTGTCCGTCCGGTGGGCGACGTGCCGCGATTCGAGTTACGTGGCCGTCCGCACGCCGGCGGGCGCGAATCCGTAACAATATTATATATATATATATATATATATATATATATATATATATATATATATATATACATATATATATATATATATATATATATATATATATATATATATATATATATATATATATATATATATATATATATGAGCCTGGTGTTGGCACAGTGGTTCGGGCAGCGGCTTGGGATCCAAAAGGTCCTGAGTTCAAGCCCCGTTGGACCACTGAATTAATACACCAGGGGGTTGACTCAGCCTGTCATCCTTCCGAGGTCGGCGAAATGAGTACCAGTGTACTGGGCCGGTGTATACCCCAGTTAAAATAGGTGTACCATATCCCTGTGTCGTAAGAGGCGACCAGGGTTGTGTCAGGAAGGGCATCCGGCGTAAAACATGTGCCAAATCACTATGCGGATCATACGCATGATCCGCTGTGGCGACCCCTAACGGGAGCAGCCGAAAGAAGAAGAAGAAGAAATATATATATATATATATATATATATATATATATATATATATATATATATATATATATATATATATATATATATATCTGGAAAAAATTAAGAGACCACTGTAAAATTATCAGTTTTTCTGGTTTTACTATTGATAGGTATGTGTTTGAGTAAAATGAACATTTTTGTTTTCTTCTATAAACCACTGACAACATTTCTCCCAAATTCCAAATAAAAATATTGTCATTTCAAGCATTTACTTGCAGAAAATGACAAGTGGTCAAAATAACAACAAAGATTCAGTGTTTTCAGACCTCAAATAATACAAACAAAACAAGTTCATATTCATTTTTAAACAACACAATACTAATGTTTTAACTTTGGAAGAGTTCAGAAATCAATATTTTGTGGAATAACCCTGATTTTCAATCACAGCTTTCATGCGTCTTGGCACTCTCTCCACCAGTCTTTCACATTGCTGTTGGGTGACTTTATGCCACTCCTGGCACAAAAATTCAAGCAGCTCGGCTTTGTTTGATGGCTTTTGACCATCCATCTTCCTCTTGATCACATTCCAGAGGTTTTCAATGGGGTTCAGGTCTGGAGATTAGGCTGGCCATGACAGGGTCTTTATCTGATGGTTCTCCATCCACACCTTGATTGACCTGGCAGTGTGGCATGGAGCATTGTCTTGCTGGAAAAACCAATCCTCAGTGTTGGGGAACATTGTCAGAGCAGAAGGAAGCAAGTGTTCTTCCAGGACAACCTTGTACGTGGCTTGATTCATGAGTCTTTCACAAAGATAAATCTGCCCGATTCCAGCCTTGCTGAAGCACCCCCAGATCATCACCGATCCTCCTCCAAATTTCACAGTGGGTGCGACACACTGTGGCTTGTAGGCCTCTCCAGGTCTCCGTCTAACCATTAGACGACCAGGTGTTGGGCAAAGCTGAAAATTGGACTGATCAGAGAAGATGACCTTACTCCAGTCCTCTACGGTCCAATCCTTATGGTCTTTTGCAAACCTCAGCCTGGCTCTTCTTTGCTTCACATTGATGAAGGGCTTTTTTCTCGCTTTGCACGACTTTAGCCCTGCCCCTAGGAGCCTGTTTCGAACTGCCCTCGCCATGCACTTCACCCCAGCTGCCGTTTGCCATTCTTTTTGTGGGTCACTTGATGTCATCCTGCGGTTGTTGAATGACATTCAAATGAGTTGGCGGTCATCCCGGTCAGTGGAAAGTCGTTTTCGCCCTCTGCCAGTCTGTAGCTTTGTTGTCCCCCAATGTCTGCTGCTTGACCCTGTTCTTATGAACCGCCGTCTTTGAAATTTTAAGGATGGAAGCAACGTGATGCTCACTGTATCCCTCTGCCAGTAAAGCCAGAATTGAACCCTTCTTTTCTTCACTCAAAACTTTTCTTTTCAACTCTTTTGGCATGGTCAATAGTTATTTTTTTGATTCCAATTGCTTTTGAGGTTCTACTGGCACTGTTTTTGCCATCCATCTGGTCCTCTTGCAAGAGGATAGTAATGACCACAGCAGTGGTTTTTATACTTTTCCTTGTTAAGATTCGGTTCAGGTGATCACCTAATCAATACCTCACAAAGTAGAATGAGGTGTGCCTGTGTTGGACTTCAACAGACACTGGAATGGAATGGCTGCCATACATGTAGAGATGCTGATTAAAATTTTTTTGGAGTGGTCTCTTATTTTTTTCCAGAGCTGTAATACAGTAAATATATAAATTGTTACGCATTTCAGAATCTGGTCTGATGAATGCATCCACACATCCAGGTCCTCAGACAGTTATTTCCTTAAATGCATGTTCAGATTAGCCCCAAGTAAGAGGAGGGAGAAGAGAACGAGAAAGAAAGCCAGAGAGGAAAAGGAGGAGGCAGCGTGCAAGCCCACAAGTGAGCAAGCGAGCGTGTGGTGTGCGTGTGGGTGTGAGCAGCGCCGACGAGTGAGGCATGGGTCGGTCACCAACAAGTGAGGCGCGGGTCAGTCACCGACGGACCGTGTGGGTTACTGGACGTCACCAGTTTCGTGAAGTGTGAGAAGCTGCCCATGTCGCAGCACCAGGGTCTAAACCCGCGACAGACGATCTCGGTGCCCTCCCAGACGTCGACTGGCAATCAAGGCTGTTCGCGAGAGGGTGCACGGCAAGGCTGGGTGCTGGCGACGGACGTGACACACACACACTTCAGGATGTTTTCACTTCACGGATGACTACTCTCTCTCTCTCGCTCTGGTGAGGGAGACGATTCTTCTCCCCCCCCACCCCCACCTCCCTGAATGATCTGCTGGGTACCCTTGTCTGTGTTTAGCTGTAAGTAAATCAACCCCCGATAAGCATCTGTTCTTTGTCTCTTTCCTGGCATTTTGATTGATTTTGCTTTGAAATTTATTCTTTATTTACTTCAGAGAATAAAAAGTTCTTTCCATTTATTTATTTTATTAATAATAAATTATTTATTGACTTCCAACCTATCCGTGTTTGTCCTTTCCTTCCATTGGTCTAGCATTGTCCGAACAGAGATAGACTTGGAGGTAATTACCACAGATTTGACCAAAAATAGTCGGCACGCACCAGCGGTTAAAATGCTCGGCCGCCCTAATTAAAATCTAATTGAGATAACATTGGCGCTTTGATAATGTTGATAACGAGATAACGTGACCTCAAGTTAAACGGCATAATTAGACGGTGGACACGAACTCATGGTTAACTGGGTGGCATTCATGGTTCTAAAATAACCCACCGTACCACAACGTTAATTGTGAGTGGTGGCCCCAGGTCAGGCTCTCCTGAGGACAACCGGGGATTAATCCCCCCTGAGTGACACGCTGGTGTCTTGTCACCCTAATGCTCGGCCACCCAGTTTTTGTTTGACGAACGACTTCTCTTTGATGAGCAAGTCGGTTTCTCTTCCACCCCTGAATGATCTGTTGGGTACCCTTGCCTGTGTTTAATTGTTAAGAAGTAAGGCATCGAGATAAGCATCTGCCCTTTGTCCCTTTTTCCCTCAGTGCCTGATTGATTATTTATTCGCTTATGATTGTTTTGATTGATTATTATTAAAAAAAATTCCTTATTAATAAATTGCTTTGTTGACATTCCAACCAGTCTGTGTTTGGCCTTTCCTTCCATTGATCCAGCATTGTCCAAACCTCGATAAACTGGGAGGTAATTACCATACGACTTGACTTGTAATAGTTGGCATGCACCAGCGGTTAAAATGCTCGGCCACCCTAATTAAGATATAATCAAGATAAGACTGGTGCTTCGCCGAGTGCGCGCTCCCCATTCAGAAAACCACGTGACCTCCAGTTAAACGGCAAAATTAGAAGGTGGACACTGGAACTCGTGGTTGACTGAGTGGCGTTCGTGGTTCGAAAGCAACACACCATAACGCAAAGTTAATTGTGAGCGGTTGGCCCAGGTCCGGCTCTTCCAAGGACAAACGGGGATTAAACCCCGTCATAATACACTCGGTACCCGTAACAACATATATATGTATATATACACAGGCACTCCTCACTTAACGACCGACCTGTTTAACGACCGCCCGGACTTACGACCAGCTCTCCGACCAGTCGGTATTGTACGCTGTACGAGAACATTGGTTGTGGAAACGGCAGTTCGCTGATGCCCCGAACCACTACCACACTTTGAAGGATTCAATGACTAAAATGTTAATCTGAATGTCTTTTTTTTATAACTTTAATATTTTTTGGTAAATCATTTTTATAATTTTTGCTGATTGTATTTTTAGGTTCTGTAACATTACATGTGAGAGTTATGCAAATTAAAACAAAGTTATCAAGTTGGAGTTTCCTTTAGACCTTTTCTTTATTCAGAATAAATAAAAACGATTACCTGTATTTACAATATGCAAACCTAAGTAATGTATTGTTGCGGATCCGGAGTGGCAGGATTCTCACCCGGTCCTAGGCGCCACCCTCACCACCACCGTCTCTGGGGTTTATAACACCGGCCGGCTCAGCCCAGGCCTCGGGTCACGCGCCTTCAATCGCGATACCAACGTAATCCTTGTACCTTGCCAGTTGGGGAAATAGAACCCCTGGTTACGGACTGGTTTTGTCAGATGCCGAGCGTTTTCTGCCAGTCTGTAACCATTTTGGTTTTATATGCCAATCGAACGGATCGTTCCTCGACGTGACACGAATTAATCCATAGCGGCAACTTCATACGAATTAACCAGATTTATTGGGGAACATCGAGAATCACAACACAAGCAAAATTCACGACAATGTTTTTATTAACAATCTTCAACCCGTTCTGAACTAGGGAACCACGGACTACAGGTTTCGAGGGGGTCGCTACCGAGATATGCCTTAACCAACGTGCAGACAAGGACAGACAGACAGACAGACAGCATGCATGCAAGACAAGACAGAGTACTTGGTGATGTTTCATGGACGAGAGGACAGTGTCAAAAGCACGAATGTCGCTCGCAACAGGCGGATGTCCACGGATTCGAGCCCCAGCTCAAACGCCCCGCGTGGGGAAATGGAGGCGTCGTACTCTTGCCCCCTTCGCACCACATGCGGTCTCCGCGCGCCCTGACCCCGCGTAAGGTCGACGATGGGCCTCAGCTGATCTCTCTAATGGTCCAGCATACAAATCCAGGCCTGGCCCATTCACCAGACAAGGCCCAAATCAAGGTGCCGAGCTCCGCAGGCGGATCGACAAACATGTCGAGTCGTGAGGTGAGTAAGCACGGAGGCTCCGCTGCCAGACGCAGGCCGAACCTGTCGATCACCTCCCCATATGAGTCGATCATCGACTCGACGTGCAGGCAGCCTCTCAAAGCCGACCGCCGTTTCTCAAAACTCAACCTTTTTACGAAGCCTTCGTTTCTCTCTCGTTCGCTGGCTTTGACACACGAGCACGCCTCAAGAGAGACTGTTCCCACACACAATACTCATTTTCTCCGAAGCCTTCGTTCGCTCGCTTCGACACACGAGTACCCTCTCAACCGACTGCAGTTTTGCACTTCTGCCAAACTGAAGTTGTTCACGAGGTCTTCGCTTGCTCTCCCGTTCACTCCTTCGACACACGAGCACGCCTTCCTCAGCGACTGCCAACAAACTCCTCCCCTTCGCGTCACTTCCTCTTTTTGGCCACACCCTCTCAGCCGACTGGGCGGGGCCTCGTCCGGGATGGGGAAGAAGAAGAGGGACCTCTCGTCCCACCACCACCGCACAACAATAATACAGCCTCTTACATCTCCCGACACACACATATAACGTCCAT
>NC_140970.1:24313877-24361377 GCF_056783735.1 Eptatretus burgeri | reverse complement strand
ACGCGGTTGAGTTATTGGCGTCCACGGTCGGTTAAGCGAAGCGCCGCGTCACGGAATTATCCGTGTGCGACGGCCTACAATTCAGGGGAGTCTGGTGGGAACCGACATCGCTTCCCCCACCTAGTGATCTTCTCACCCGACCCCCCGACCCGCAACAATATATATATATATATATATATATATATATATATATATATATATATATATATATATATATATTGAGAGGGAGAGATTGAGAGAGTGAGACAGTGAGAGAGTGAGAGAGTGAGATATCGAACCACGGTGTCGGTCAGTGCATCCAATTTAAGGCGGCCGCTTCTCATGCTGCATGATGGGTTAGTTTTCATTTTCATTTCACTTTTCTTGATGTCATATAGTCAGTCAATTTATTGACCCTTCCAGTAATCTTTAAAGTCAACCTGAACATCTGGATTTAAGTAGATTTAATACAGATCTTCACGGAGTAACACTATAAAATAGCTATATTTTGCCCTCTTTTAAGACAAATGCAACCTCCGCCGCCCGATGTTGCAATACCATTTTGCGGTGGGCAGTACAAGTACCTCAGAGCTTCGGCTCTGAGTGAAACCAAGAGTGAAACATAATTAACCTTTTTAAATTCCATGAAATAATTTAAATTGAGAGATCAACTTAAACTTTTTCTGTCACTGGGGACGAGTGCTTTTGCTTGCTTTTCCCATCATTGGGGATGGGTACTTTTGCTTGCTTTTCCCATCACTGGGGATGGGTACTTTTGCTTGCTTTTCCCATCACTGGGGACGGGTACTTATGCTTGCTTTTCCCGTCACTGGGGACGGGTACTTTTGCTAGAAACCCATATTTCTGACATCCATACATGACGGGCTGAATGTCAGATGCCAGGCGTCGGGATGATGGATTTTGTAAGATGGCGTGACGTCTGGGATGTCATTACGGCGTTACATCTAGCGCTAGGCTAGGCCTTTCCGATGGTGATGTATATTCATGACTCAATGCGAATTGCATTTTGCAACTTGGGGGAGGGAGGGGGGAAGACCCAACGTCTGATCCCTGGCACACAAAATGAATTCAATTTTTTTTGTGCAAATAAGTGTGCATATTACTGAATTTGACATTGGGTTGTTCGCAGTAAACAAAATGTTTCTGGAATAAATAAAAAAAATTGCAAATAATGACTTTCAATAAAGTGTACTGTAACCAAGATAAGTTATGTTGTAAAACTACCATCAGTGAATTGATGAGTTCAATGATAGTCATCACCAAAATTATCAGATTCAGTGGTATAATGGTTCGAGTGTCCACTCCGAATGTAGGAGGTCGGTGGTTCAAACTCAGGCTGAGTCATACCACAGACTTAAAAAAGATGCAATGAGCTGCGTTCTTGCTTGATGTTCAACATTTAAAAAGGATAAGAGCATGGACAATCCCCAAAGGGTGTCATCCATGGGGAGAAGGAAATTCTACCTTTGGAAATACTCCATTGAGTGCAGTGAGAATGGCAGCGCCATTGTTGTGATGTCGCCAGTACCCAGAGGACCCCAATAAGTGATGATACTTCCACCCAAAGCTAGTGGCAGTTTGTTTTGTCTTACAGCCCTGTGTTGTCTCACGTATTCGTGTGTGTGTGCGTGTGTGTGTGTGTGTGTGTGTGTGTTTTGCAGCTCCACTACGAGGCTTAGATCCTGTAAAATGAACATTCGAAATTCCAGAATATTGATCAAATTTAATGAAGTTGCATAATTTTCACTTTGTTCCAAAAAATTTTCTTCCCCCAGTCTGTCAACGGTATAAACATCAACAAAATTATTCTCTTTCAAAACTGCCCATTACTCTTCTTCCATCCACCCATTAAAACTCCTCTTGCACCACCGCCCCCTCCTCCCACCCCCCTCCCCCCGCTCCCTCACTTCACCTGGCAGGCCTGCGCAAGACGGGTCCCTGCACGGAATCGTGCAGACATCCCAGGGGGCAGAGTCGTAGCAATCGCATTGCCCAAAGCAGGGTCGATGCTTCGCAAGCATCGTACAACTCCCTCTACAGTTAGTTCTGCAGTGAACTCACGTAGACTGTTCACCTCATCAGCAATATCACTGTGGGATTTTAATGCACGAATATCCTTTTTTAAACATATTGTTCATCAATATACATTCAGGTTCTCTCAGCCTCTAAGGTGATTCAAAATGTAGCCTCGATATATGCAACATCATAATCCCTTCTCCTCTCCAATCTTTTCCCAATCTCTCTTTCTCTCAATTGATCCTATCCTCACTTGGCCTTATATGTGTAATATGTAGAAAGCTCCATCATTATTAACTTTCATAAATAGCATTTTAACAATACAAGCAAAAGATACCGAGGGTAAAACAAAGTCAAACATTGTGCAAGACTTTTCAACGCTGCATTATCAATCTCTGAATCTATTTCCCCAATGATAATCATATCATGATGCTGTCGATTCATCAATATGTGTGCTGTCCCTCGGATGGATGTTTAACTGGGTGTCCCGTCTGCTGGCATTAGTTGGTGGACATTAAAGATCCCACGGTGTCCTTCACGAAAAGTGGGTGAGCTATCACCGGCACCCCAAACAAATTACAAGTTCCTGTCCTAACCTAAAGGGGGCACTGCATCAGCGGCACAGCCACGCCCTCAGCCAATGACACTACCCTGCAGACTTGTGCTGCATATGAGAGAAGAAAAGACCAGGATGTTTTGTGCGAGATACTTACACACCACATTGGCGCAATGAATGGATGATTATCCCATCCAGTTCCTCCATTTCCAATCCCTCTGATCTTCCACAGTTGGATTTTTTTTCTCTCACTTACGTCTTCTTCGGCTGATGAAATAGAAAGCACTGCACACATGGATGAAAATAGTAATAAGTTATAAGGAGCCATCAAATGATTATTTGCACAAAAATGGTGGAATTTTAAACGATATACAGTATATGAAAGAAGAAGCCCCTGATGCCTCTACATACAAGCCCTTCCCCTTATCTTCTCCCAAATTCCTTTCCCTGATCTCGCCACTCATCCGTACCTACCTTTCCCTCTCCAATAAATTCCCTTTTCTCTTTTTCTCAATCATTTTCAGTTTTGCCCTCCCTTCCCTCCACCATGTGAATAAGTAATTTATGGCATTCATAGGCCTATATACGGCCCCAAATGTGTTACCGTCCCAATATTGTTATTGTCAACATGTGCTTATTTAGACATAAAATGAGTTATATGATTTATATTTATAAAATAAGTGAAGTTATACTATAAAATCCAATGGTGTAAATTTATACTACAGCAAAAATATTTCTGTATCAGAGTGGTGACTTGTGCAGCATAACTGCTTCGGCAGAACCGATGCGCTGTACAGCCTATAGAGCATGGGAGTGCATGAATTAAAATATTGTTACATGGAAGGGGGGAGGGATCCACAGCTAGACTGTGGTAAGTGTAGTATGGTCCGTGTGTTTCGAGTAGGTTAGATTGCCATGTAATAGAGACCTGTCAGAGTAAGTTGTTTTTTACAAGTGACGCTGAGGAGGCAGCGTATGTAATTTATAGACAGGGTAGACAGAGTAATTAATTAATTAAATGTAAAAACCTTTTGTAGGCAGGGTTTGGTGAAGACCTCCCATCGCAGAGGCACGTAGGCCGATTACAAATTCTCTGGCCAGTGTCAGCCATGGCGGCGCAGTGGGCTGTAGAGCCCAGAAGAAAAGATGTACATATATTTTTACAGGGGCCACCCCCATGGGCAGGACCCGAGAGGAAGACTCCACCCAGGAGGAAGAGGAGGAACACGAGAGTTGACGAGTAGAGTCTACTGGAGAGTCCACAAAAGAGGACAAGGAGAGACTTGTGAGGGCTCGAGAGTTCACAAGAGAACTGAATCTACCAGGGGAGAACAGAGGCACGTGTGGAAAGGACGGAGAACTCGCTTGGAGAAGCCTCATGTGCAATCAACCCCCCTGTGTTTTGAGAGGGCCAGGAGGCCTTCTTCTAAAATGGGCAAAGAGGACCATGTGGCCAGGTTGAAGGCCTACCCATCACTGGGCCTGCTTGTTACTGGCTCTTGTCACGCACCTGGTCTCTAAAACGAGCTGCATTGTGTTGAACTGCCTCCACACTGTGCATCGGAGAAAAGGGAAGTCCCGCCTGCATTACTGTGTTGTTGTACAAGTGTGATCTGTTGCGCCTCATGGGTTATGTTTTGCAGTTTATTTCTCCTCATTGTATACAAGTTTGCATATCCCATTCTAGTGGGGCAACTTAGCATAACAACTGTGCATTTTGTGAGGAACGCACCAAATTTGGCACACTAGTAGCCTATCATATTATGAACAGATTTGGATATTGGGCCATCTCAAAATTTTTGATGGCAGAGGAAAATGGCTGCCACAGCCATCAGCGGCTGAATTTGAGATGGCCCAATATCCAAATCTGTTCATAATATTGTTGCGGATTCGCGCCCGCCGGCGTGCTGACGGCCACGTAACTCGAATCGCGGCACGTCGCCCACAGGACGGACAATCCAGTCGTGACCCTCTCGGACTAACGCCGGGAACCAGTCACGGGTGGACCTTTCGGTCTCACCGCGATCGTGCCAATCGGCCCCCGCGTGGGATAGGGTTGCTCGCCAAATTCGACCTACCTAAGTACCCACACGGAGGGTAGACCGGGCGATCGCACCTCGCCGCAGGTCGACTTCGGACACGGGCCACTTAAGCGACCCGTTCCGTACTATCGGGATAACCAAGCGGTGTTATTCGTCGGCCTCGACGGTTCGATTAATTATCGGGCGTCTTAGCCCACGACCAACCCTTTACGTGAAGCAAGATGGGGATTCAATGAAAGAAATGACGAAGCGAAGCGGGAAAACAGTTCAACAATAAGCACATTTATTTCGCGATGAACGGAAAGCACACATATACAATTCCACCAAAAGCACATGTAAAAGAAGAAGACAATGCAATATTACACAAAAAGCAAATGCAACAATGCAGATCTATCCGACTACCGGGCACACGGCAACACTTATACAATTTTACTTCACAGACGGCGCCGACAACACATATTCCCAAAGCAAAAGAAAAGAGAACCACCCTCCAGGATGAGGGGGTAGGCGGGCCTGGGGCCGAGACCGTGTCGGGCCTACCCGTCTGATGATGAGACGCGGAGCGGCGGTGGTGCCTCAACTCCGCGGGCCTCGCGGACAGTGTCTGGTAGGGGGTGGGAAGGGGGCCCCCTTTGTCGCACTATCTCAGCGCGGGGGGAAACAGGAGGGGGTTGCTGATGCTCGGGGAAAGGAGGATATAACCCTGTCTCGGGTTCCGCGGCGAGCGTCTCCTCCTCCACCTCGGTCGCGTTGCTGGCCTCTCCCTGTGCCGCTCCCGGCACCGACGCGAGCACCCCCTCGTCCGCCTTCGCCGCCGTCACCTCTCCACAGCTCCGTCCTCTTCACTCCGACTAGTACCACTTCTTTCCAGCTCCACCGACGACTCTCTTGAATTCCGCACACTCAACTCTCAACTTCCAACTGAACTCTTACTCAACTTCCAACTGAACTGAACTCGACTGACGAACGCAGTCGTTTTTATAAGCCCCGTGGCTTCGCTCTTTCACCCTTGACCCTTTGCCTCCGACCCTTCACCTGGCTCCCCATTGGCCCGAGGAAAAGTGGGCGTGAATGCTTTTTGATCCATGAATTTGCATATAGCGACCGCCCTCCAACGCCCTGGAGGCGGGGCCAAATCGCCCCTCGCTCACCGATTGGACGGAACAAAAGTGGGCGTGAGTCGTTTTTGATCCGTTTTTCTGCGGAAAGTCCGTGATGTTTTTGAACACGCTGCTCGGTGCGCGCCCCGCACGAGTCCAGCATCGGTGCCCACGAGTGGCGCGAGATGACGGTGATGCGATGGTGGCGAGTCGTGACGGTAAAGGTCGTGGCGGTTGTGGTGAAGCGGCGTTGTGGTTGGTGGTTGTTGTTGTGAAGCGGCGTTGTGGTTGGTGGTTGTTGTTGTGATGGCTGTTGAGGCGTGGTTGGTGGTGGTAATAATGGCGGCTGGTCCAAAATAAAGATAGTAAAAGAAAAACGGCTATCCTGAAGAGTCGCAGCCCGCATGAATGACATTTATTCCCTCTAGACAACGGGTTTGGGCCTAACTACACATATACTTACAGAGATATCTCACCTAAGGGACCTGAATGGTGGTTTGCGAATTTGGTCAACCACAACAATATGTTAGGCTACTCGTGTGCCAAATTTGGTGCTTTCCTCACAAAATGCACAATTGTTGTGCTATATTTAGCTAAGTTGCCCTACTATTCTCCCTTGTGTGTCTTTTGACTCACGTAGTTTGTTCCGTTTATGACAGCGTCTTGTTGAACCACTTCCCTGTGCTTTTCAATATTAAAATAAATCCTTTAAAAGGTAAGAAAGCGTGTTTCAGCCATCTGCTTTCCGTGTGTTTGTCGTCGATTTGGGCAACCTTGGGGAACAGCAAGTAGAGTAATATTGACAACAATTCCTTAAAGTCAGTTTTGGTCCATCCATCCAGTATCGGTGTTACTCGGCGTGGACACAACAATATTTAGTCTGAATAATGTTATTTTGGCCAAAAAATGGCTAAATCTATTAAGCATATTAGCCAAATATGGCCAAAAAGGCTGCAGAAAATGAAGCAACTGTTACACATATGGTGCAAAGACCATAAGTCCACGATGGTGCTCTGGCCTTTGGCAGAGACCACACAAAAGAAGGCATTTAACTCTTCCACCATCAAGAGGGGGTTCATGTGCCATCCAACCATGATAACTTATTTACATTTTTTTTGACACCTGGACAGTAAGTTGCATCAACCGCCCTGTTTTTGAAAAATATTCTCAAATTGATCTAGTCATACTTTTTTTTTTTGTTACACTACCAGAGATGCCAACTTTTGGAAATCAGAATTAGGGAGGATTTGCAACCGACACCAAATAATGTGCGTGAAGCGCACATCTCGAGCGCGGAGCGCTCGACCCTTGCGCCGGGGTCCATGGCCCGCCTTAGGGCCCTGGAAGCTCTGGGGTTCTAGACGCTCTCTAGTGCCCTCTGAGCCCTATTTTGGAGCATTTAACATGTTAAGAATTCCCACTTTTTGAACAAAAAAAGGGGAAAATTGTGCACTTTTTAATGTTACATGTATGTTAATATTAGTAAGTTAGGGGACAATCAAAGATTAACAAAAAGCACAAAAGAAGCAATATTTTTCTTACCTTACTGGCTGGTACTACTGCTGCTTGCTTTTTCCATGGCAGCTTTGCTGAGTGACAGCTGTGTGGCTCTTTTAGCCCTTCTGATTATGTCTTTGCTGTATTCTCTCTGGTAGCAAGGGATGCTATGAGCTAGTTTTTCAATTAAGAGAGCTTCCAGGGTTTTGACACTCAAATTGGGACGAAATTCAGTACGATTCTTCCGAACAAGACTGAGTGCCCGCTCACATGATGCGTTCGAATGAGGAATGACCAAGATTCCCTTCATCACTTTGCTCAAATTAGGATACTTCTTGGCACCAGTGCAGGGATCTGTGAGCTGTGAAACCCGATGCCACTGCTCATCCACTCTCACTGTCTCAGTAGCAATTGTAGCTATGGAGGCATCTGCCTGGTAGTGAGCGAATTCACTCTCAAGACTGTCTATGTCACTATCACCGCCACTGAACAGACAAGGGGAATTTCTTGATGAAAAACTCCACACAGTCAAACCCCACTTCTTGGTGTAGCTTAACATCCAGCACCTGAGCATGCTTGGCTAATTCATCATCTAGCGGCCAGGTTTTGAATATGTAATTGCAGGCTTTCACATAATATGAGCGAACTGCACTGAAGAAACCTTGGATGTCTGACTCACTCAGAGTGAAGGTGGATTTCTTGAGACTCCTTTGTTCCCTTATATACAGTTTGGCATCGTTCCCAATCATGAGGTCCTCATCATTCTTCTGATGATTTCTGTCAGAGAAGGGTACATTTACCAGAGCAACCGATGACACCGATGGTTTCAAAAACCGTACGAAGATATCTTTCAGAAGACCATTCAATTCTCCATGCAGGAGATTAATACAGGGTTCGTCTCTTTGGAGCAGAAGATTCCCCTTCTCAAAAAGCTTGTTCGCATATCGAAGGAAGAAACAATAGAGTTTTGTTTGTGGAGACAAGAACATCCTGTTGACACGTTTTTCTCTAGATTCCTGCACAGTGTTTGAGGAAGATGCACTTTTAGTTGTAGAACTCGTAGTACACTTAGCCGCAGGGCGATCACACTTGCGTTTACTGCCAGCAGAAGAGGTCAGACTCGTAGTACCAGATCCAATTTTACGTTTGAGGAGAGAGCTTGAGGTAGGTGCAGCCAAGGAAGAAGACCTCTGATTCGAAGGTTTTGCTGAGCTTCTATCAAGTGATTTGGCAAAAGCAGAACTTAACTTGGGTCCTTCTTTGCCTGTAGATGGGACTATCACAGTCTTTCTCGATCTGCTTGCAAAACTTGAAGGGATCTGCTTTGTAGATGAACGTGATGAAGGGCCAGTGATGCTACCTGCTCTCAGCATTGGTTTTGGTGCTGTCCCTGCTGTCTTCTTCGCAGCAGATACTGCAGTGGTAGTGGTGAATGCTGCTCCACTAGTGCTTGATCCTGCAGTGCCAGTACTGGCAGTAGATACAGTGCCGTCCTTCTTGCTCGTTGTTAGAGTCTTGGCTACAGTTGGTTGCATTTTTCTTCGTACTTCTTCTTTGAAGAAGAGGCGAAGTGGCTCCCACTGTTCAATCAGCCTGTCTAGGCACTGACCAAGGGACAGCCACCTTGTTGCGACATGCTTAAGAATCTTGTGTGTCGGGGCATCACAGAGTTCTTGCAGTGCTTTCACTCCTTTGACGCGTTTACTACTTTTGTCCAAGTAGTAGTAAATATCGATGAGAAAGTCATCTAATTCAATGGGGAAGGCCTGAGCCGCCTTCTTGGCCGTATTGTGCATCATATGGCAAGGGCATCCCATGATGTAGCACTCTGGATTTTGTTTGTGGATATAAGCAGCGACTCCTTTGTGCTTGCCCACCATGACAGAGGCATTATCAGCACAAAAGGAAACACAATTTCCCCACGGAATTTTCCTGTCACTGAACTCATGATCAAGCAGTTTGAAAATGTTTTCTCCAGTGGAATCTTGTTTGCACGCAGGCAAACTTAGCAAACCTTGCTTCACAATCCCAGCACTGTTGTCATAGTACAAAATCAGGACAGGATATAGCTGGGCCTCACCACTGTCATTGCTACCGTCTGTAGCTAGGCTAAATGGAGCTAGTCTAGCAATATCGGCAATAGATGAAGCAGTAACATTTGACAACTCACCAATTACACTGGTCAACAACAAATTTGTTGTCTGCATTTTTTAAGCTGATTTAGGACGAATCTGATGCGCTGAATCCAAAACTCACATTAGTTTTGTTCAATCAGGTCAAGTTTTTGAGATATGGCCACATGTCGTTTTTTACATTTTTGTTCACATGTACGCATGTGTGGAGCATTTTAGAAGAAGTTGGTGGGGGTAAAATGTCATGTCAAATAATTGTTTTGATTGGAAATAATTATTTTAATGACAAGAAGTATTCAGGTACGAAAGTTCTAGGTGATTATGTCGAAAAGGGATCAGTTTGAAGTCATAAAACCTCAAAATCTTCCAAAAATTGGTGAGGCAAAGCATAAAGTTCGTGGATCAAAACTAAAGTTAATGGGGCAGATTTTGTAATAATGTGATACAAAAAAGTTGTATTTCTTGAAATAACGAACTCTGAAGAATGTACAATACCTACATGTGCCAATTTATGACATGCGCTTCTGCTCAAGCTTGGAGTGCCACAGTACGAACCCAAAGATTGGAGACTGTTCATTGACAGCAGCAAGCGATCACTGAAATGTGTTCTGCTACACAACGGCAACCAGTTTGCCTCTGTACCAATCGCTCACTCGACTACACTGAAGGAGAAGTATGAAGTGGTGAAGTACGTGCTGGAGAAAATTGGTTATGATCAGCATAAGTGGTTTATTTGTGTTGACCTGAAGATGGTGAACTTTTTGTTGGGACAACAGTCTGGCTTCACCAAGTACCCATGTTCTCTGTGCATGTGGGATAGTAGGGACCGTGCTCAGCATTACACGAAGAAGGACTGGCCTGTGCGGGAGGAATTGGTGCCATGCAAAGAAAGGAACGTCATCAACGACCCTCTGGTGGACAGAGACAGAATACTCTTCCCACCGCTGCACATCAAGCTCGGCTTAATCAAGCAGTTCACCAAGGCTCTGGACAAAGATGGTGACTGCTTCACTTACTTGTGCCAGGCTTTTCCAGGATTGACCATGGAGAAGTTGAAAGCTGGCATCTTTGATGGTTCTCAGATCCGTCAGCTCATCAGAGATCCAGAGTTCAAAAACTCAATGAACGAAGTGGAACTGGAAGCGTGGAAGACATTTGTTTTGGTAGTGAAGAACTTTCTTGGCAACAATAAGGCCAGAAACTACGCAGAACTTGTCAACAACATGCTGACTGCTTTCAGAAACCTGGGCTGCAACATGAGCATCAAGATGCACTACCTATTTTCACATATGAACCGGTTTCCTGAGAACCTGGGTTCAATGAGTGACGAGCAGGGGAGAGATTCCATCAGGACATGAAGGAGATGGAGACCAGGTATCAGGGTCGCTGGGACGCAGTCATGATGGCTGACTACTGTTGGAATCTGAAGAGAGACCTCCCTGCCGCTGAACATTCCAGGAGTTCGAAGAAACGGAAGTTCAAGCCCTGAAGTTTGAACAGTGGTGACGCAACATGCAATTTACTTGTACTTACCTTTATCAATGCCCACCATTCAGATGACAGTAATCGATGTTTCTATCATGTAATCAATAAATGTTGATGGCAAAACATTTTTTTTTTTCTTAAAAACATGTTTAGGATGATATGTGTTGACAAAAATCAGCTGATAATGCCACAAAAATGTAATTGATTTTGTCACAAGATCTGATTTTTTCAAATCAACTTAGCACAAAAACCTGACCTGATGGAGAGAAACGGATGCCATTTCCTGATTCAGCAGTGCCAGAATACCCTAATTCACTTGTAGAAATCTAGACAACTTTCAGAAAGTAAAAAATTGTTGACCAGTGTTCTTTTTTTCTTCTTTGTTCTTGTTCTTTTTTTTTTGTTCTTTTTTTTTTTTTTTCTTGCTTTTTGTTCTTGTTTTTTTTTTTTTTTTTTTTTTTGTTCTTGCACATCTTGCACATCTTGCAAGTTTTTGTTCTTGCACATCCATACTTTGAAGCAACTTTTGAATCTGGAAACATCTTGAAATAGAGGTCCAGCATGATCTGAGACTGATATGGGCAAGTTATGTTCCACAATAAATCCACTAAAGAGAAGTTCCGCTCGGGTAACATCCTCTTCCTCGCTTGTCCCTTGTTTGGTGAAATAATTCAGAAGTGTACCGGTACTCGTGCTCGAAGATCTCTCCTTTGCAATGTCTGTGTGCCGTTTGCTTCCAACGTGCTTCCGAATATCATCGCGACCTCCGTGCTCAACTGAAATATCAACGCTGCATACTGTACAATACGCATGATGAATTCCTCTTTCAGACTTTCGAATACACGGGTATTGGAGACTGTATTCGGTCTTGTACTTCTGAGACCATTTCTTGGTCTTCGTAAGCTTCTTTTCTGCCATTTCGTAATCAACATCGAGGGCTTGAAGCATCGGTAACTTCGAAGTCGATGTTCCACAGCTGCAGCGCGACTCGTAGAACTCTAGCGGCTGCTAAACACCGCACGGTGGTCGCGACCGCCGGGCTGGTACGGGCCCAGCTGCATGCAGTGAGCGTATCGCATGCATATACACTGTGCATACATACCGCATGCACTGTATTGCACACATACCGCATGCACTAAATCTCAGTGCATGATCGCATAAGCGAGATCCAGACCCAATGTTTCGCTGCTCCTCATTTGAATTTGCAATTTTTTACGTACAATTTGGTAGCAGCGAACGTTATGGAGTTACCACATGCTATACGTAGCAGACGATGCTTTTCATTCAATTCTCATACTAGTACATTCTGATTAGTGAACAGTGCAAAAATATCAAAATTTCGGGAGGATAAGGATAGTGATCGTAAGGGCGGGAGTTTGGGTGAATTTTCGGAAGCCTCCCGATGAAATCGGGAGGGTTGGCATTGCTGCACTACCCCCATTTAACATTTCTGTAAAATATTTCGGATTTTCAAATTTTGTTTAGAGCCCCCCTCCCTCCGACCAGGATCGGGTAAAAATTGGGTACCCCCTGAAAATGGGCCTCTGGTCAAATGTGCCATTTGTCAAATTTTGTAAAAGTAACAACACTTTCTTATCGTAATTCAGGGTCACCGATTCCAAAAATGACCTTAAAAAGGTTGTGGGATCAAAATTGGAAAATTTTTAGTTCAATTTTTTTTGTTGAAAATTGGGTAATGAGGTAACCAACGAACCCCAAAAAAAATATTTTTTAAGGAATTAAAAAAAAAAGACTTTACAGTGTGGCTTTAAAACATGACATCGTATTTACAATATTTCCATATATATTATATACAGAGTCAAAAAATGTATAATTTACAAATCATACATTTATAATTTATATATTTAGAGTATTTACAAAGCATTTAAAATATTTAAACATTTACAGATCAAAAAAGTGTAATAATAAATAAAAAAATGTACGTTTGTGCTGAAATTGAACAGAGTACGATATGATTCTTAGAATTTTGAAAGTCTCACACAAATTGTCCTGCAAGTCAATGGCATCAATGTGCCAATGTTTTTTAGATAGTATGGATGATCAGTCGGACAACAAACGCCACCCGGACCACCATCTGCTACAACTCAGCTGACATCTGCTTGTATGCCAGACGGTCCGGACTGTCTCTCAAGCCAGAACGCCGATGGCAGCGCGACAGGCCAGTGCTGTGTTCCGTATGGGTAGCGCCATCCGGCAGGAGGATGCACAGATAATGGGAATACATCTCCCCACTCACCATCAAGTCCTGCGATATCTCATGCGTCACATCGAGAAGGCTGTGGTGGCAAAGAGCACCAGCTGTCCTGGTGCTCCTCCCAAATAGGCATTTGAGCGCCCTTGTTGGCCCAGTTCACCAATTTTACAAAGCCAACATACACCCTGTCTCTGACCACCAGGAATGCATCTTGCTCATTCAGCTTCTGGACGCCAACTGCAAGATGAGGGAGATCCCGACCACACATACATCAACCCTGGCCACTCTCACCAAGCTGCAGGCCTTGGAACAACGACTCGATGCGACCTTCCAGTTGTGGCTGGTCATGAATCCGAAGGATCGCCTGTTCTTGGAGTCGATGAAGACTAACCGCATCACATATTTTGGCGCGTACGACAAGGTCCCATCGCTGAAGGAGTCCCGTCGCCAGGTTTGTGAGCAGGCCGAGGAAGAACGGCACAAGCAGAAAGAGTAGAAAATTTATGCTGCCAATTACATCATTTCGATGGAAGACGACGGTGAGACGGCAGCCAGCAGCACCAATGAAAGTGATGCAACTTCCACTCAGAGCCATCATCGCAGTGAGCAAACTGGCACCCAGGCGTTCATCTCCCACAATATCCTACACCATCCGAAGTTGGTTTCAAAGGCCACTCGACTCAAGCTAATACCAACACAACAGGCCAGCTTGATGAAGGCTATAAATGATGAAGCCGGGGGAAATCCCGCCAATGCATCAATGAATCAATGAAAATCCACCCGTGAATCGAACCTGCATTTGAGGAAGCGAGCATCAGAAGCCTACACTATCTATCTCATGTTTTAAAGATAAAATAACGAAAATTTGTCATGTTTCAAAGAGAGAATAATAAAAGTTTTGAAAAATTATTCTTTTTTTTGGTTCGTTGGTCACCTGATAATATAATTTTCAAAAGAACATTGAACAGAATTTTTTCCCCCCATTTTGATCAAACCAACTTTTTTTTTAGAGGCCATTTTTGGAATCAGTGACCCTGAATTACCCCAAGAAAGTGTTCTTACTTTTATGTAATAAAAAAAAAATCTCACATTTGGCCAAACAAACCAATTAGCGGGGGTTCTCAATTTTTACTCGATCCTGGTAAGGGGGTCTAAACAAAATCGAAAATCTGAAATATTTTACAGAAATACTATACAAGGCAGGTGGAACAAAAAAATTTTTTTTGACTTCATCAATGTGAGAATATTTTTTCAAAAACGAGTCATTTGATGCACCATAATGGACCAGAGTCGCAAAAAGTGCCAAACCTAGAAAATCATTCAATGAGTGAGTGAATCCAGACACTTATCTGTTCTTTTATCCAGATTACAACCCAACGATAGCAGGCTGACATTCGAGTTAGTCATGTTCATCAGTCTGAATTCCATGACCTATTAGCGAGGAGGTGGGATCCTGGAGGCTGTGGGTTCAAATCCAGCTGAAGCCAGCTGTATGAAGGATTTGAATTCTCGTCTTCAAGGTTAAATACCTTCCTATACTTTCCACTTTAATTCTTTCAAGTCAATGGTTTTTCCTCAAAAAACAGAGCAGCCCAAGACACTCGAGTAGACCATTGTGTGACAAAAACGAGTCGGCCATCGTGTGCCAGGAAGCAGCCGGCCATTGCGTGCCAGGAAGCAGCCGGCCATTGCGTGCCAGGAAGCAGTCGGCCATTGCGTGCCAGGAAGCAGTCGGCCATTGCGTGCCAGGAAGCAGTCGGCCATTGCGTGCCAGGAAGCAGTCGGCCATTGCGTGCCAGGAAGCAGTCGGCCATTGCGTGCCAGGAAGCAGTCGGCCATTGCGTGCCAGGAAGCAGTCGGCCATTGCGTGCCAGGAAGCAGTCGGCCATTGCGTGCCAGGAAGCAGTCGGCCATTGCGTGCCAGGAAGCAGTCGGCCATTGCGTACCAGAAAGGAGAAGACCACTGCGTGCCAGAAAGCAGTCGGCCATTGCGTACCGGGAAGCAGTCGGCCATTGCGTACCGGGAAGCAGTCGGCCATTGCCTGCCAGGAAGCAGTCGGCCATTGCCTGCCAGGAAGAAGTCGGCCATTGCCTGCCAGGAAGAAGTCGGCCATTGCCTGCCAGGAAGCAGTCGGCCATTGCCTGCCAGGAAGCAGTCGGCCATTGCCTGCCAGGAAGCAGTCGGCCATTGCCTGCCAGGAAGCAGTCGGCCATTGCCTGCCAGGAAGCAGTCGGCCATTGCCTGCCAGGAAGCAGTCGGCCATTGCCTGCCAGGAAGCAGTCGGCCATTGCCTGCCAGGAAGCAGCCCGCCATTGCCTGCCAGGAAGCAGTTGGCCATTGACTGCCAGGAAGCAGCCGGCCATTGCCTGCCAGGAAGCAGCCGGCCATTGCCTGCCAGGAAGCAGCCGGCCATTGCCTGCCAGGAAGCAGCCGGCCATTGCCTGCCAGGAAGCAGTCGGCCATTGCCTGCCAGGAAGCAGTCGGCCATTGCCTGCCAGGAAGCAGTCGGCCATTGCCTGCCAGGAAGCAGTCGGCCATTGCCTGCCAGGAAGCAGTCGGCCATTGCCTGCCAGGAAGCAGTCGGCCATTGCCTGCCAGGAAGCCGTCGGCCATTGCCTGCCTGGAAGCAGCCGGCCATTGCCTGCCAGGAAGCAGCCCGCCATTGCCTGCCAGGAAGCAGTTGGCCATTGCCTGCCAGGAAGCAGCCGGCCATTGCCTGCCAGGAAGCAGTCGGCCATTGCGTACCAGAAAGGAGAAGACCACTGTGTGCCAGAAAGCAGTTGGCCATTGCGTACCAGGAAGAATTTGGCCATTGCCTGCCGGGAAGCAGTCGCTCATTGCCTGCCAGGAAGCAGCCGGCCATTGCCTGCCAGGAAGCAGCCGGCCATTGCCTGCCAGGAAGCAGCCGGCCATTGCCTGCCAGGAAGCAGCCGGCCATTGCCTGCCAGGAAGCAGCCGGCCATTGCCTGCCAGGAAGCAGCCGGCCATTGCCTGCCAGGAAGCAGCCGGCCATTGCCTGCCAGGAAGCAGCCGGCCATTGCCTGCCAGGAAGCAGCCGGCCATTGCCTGCCAGGAAGCAGCCGGCCATTGCCTGCCAGGAAGCAGCCGGCCATTGCCTGCCAGGAAGCAGCCGGCCATTGCCTGCCAGGAAGCAGCCGGCCATTGCCTGCCAGGAAGCAGCCGGCCATTGCCTGCCAGGAAGCAGCCGGCCATTGCCTGCCAAGAAGCAGCCGGCCATTGCCTGCCAAGAAGCAGCCGGCCATTGCCTGCCAAGAAGCAGTTGGCCATTGCGTACCAGGAAGAATTCGGCCATTGCCTGCCGGGAAGCAGTCGCTCATTGTGTACCAGAAAGAAGAAGACCACTGCGTGCCAGAAAGCAGTCGGCCATTGTGTACCAGGAAGAATTCGGCCATTGCCTGCCGGGAAGCAGTCGGCCATTGCGCACCAGGAAGCAGTCGGCCATTGCCTGCCAGGAAGCAGTCGGCCATTGCCTGCCAGGAAGCAGTCGGCCATTGCCTGCCAGGAAGCAGTCGGCCATTGCGTGCCAGGAATCAGTCGACCATTGCGTGCCAGGAATCAGTCGGCCATTGCGTGCCAGGAAGCAGTCGGCCATTGCGCGCCAGGAAGCAGTCGGCCATTGCGCGCCAGGAAGCAGTCGGCCATTGCGTACGAGGAAGCAGTCGGCCATTGCGTACCAGGAAGCAGTCGGCCATTGCGTGCCAGGAATCAGTCGACCATTGCGTGCCAGGAATCAGTCGACCATTGCGTGCCAGGAATCAGTCGACCATTGCGTGCCAGGAATCAGTCGACCATTGCGTGCCAGGAATCAGTCGACCATTGCGTGCCAGGAATCAGTCGACCATTGCGTGCCAGGAATCAGTCGACCATTGCGTGCCAGGAATCAGTCGGCCATTGCGTGCCAGGAATCAGTCGGCCATTGCGTGCCAGGAATCAGTCGGCCATTGCGTGCCAGGAAGCAGTCGGCCATTGCGTGCCAGGAAGCAGTCGGCCATTGCGTGCCAGGAAGCAGTCGGCCATTGCGTGCCAGGAAGCAGTCGGCCATTGCGTGCCAGGAAGCAGTCGGCCATTGCGTGCCAGGAAGCAGTCGGCCATTGCGTGCCAGGAAGCAGTCGGCCATTGCGTGCCAGGAAGCAGTCGGCCATTGCCTGCCAGGAAGAAGTCGGCCATTGCCTGCCAGGAAGCAGTCGGCCATTGCCTGCCAGGAAGCAGTCGGCCATTGCCTGCCAGGAAGCAGTCGGCCATTGCCTGCCAGGAAGCAGTCGGCCATTGCCTGCCAGGAAGCAGTCGGCCATTGCCTGCCAGGAAGCAGTCGGCCATTGCCTGCCAGGAAGCAGTCGGCCATTGCCTGCCAGGAAGCAGTCGGCCATTGCGTACCAGGAAGCAGCCGGCCATTGCCTGCCTGGAAGCAGCCGGCCATTTCCTGCCAGGAAGCAGCCCGCCATTGCCTGCCAGGAAGCAGTTGGCCATTGCCTGCCAGGAAGCAGCCGGCCATTGCCTGCCAGGAAGCAGTCGGCCATTGCGTACCAGAAAGGAGAAGACCACTGTGTTCCAGAAAGCAGTTGGCCATTGCGTACCAGGAAGAATTTGGCCATTGCCTGCCGGGAAGCAGTCGCTCATTGCCTGCCAGGAATCAGTCGACCATTGCGTGCCAGGAATCAGTCGACCATTGCGTGCCAGGAATCAGTCGGCCATTGCGTGCCAGGAAGCAGTCAGCCATTGCGTGCCAGGAAGCAGTCGGCCATTGCGTACGAGGAAGCAGTCGGCCATTGCGTACGAAGAAGCAGTCGGCCATTGCGTACCAGGAATCAGTCGACCATTGCGTGCCAGGAATCAGTCGACCATTGCGTGCCAGGAATCAGTCGGCCATTGCGTGCCAGGAATCAGTCGGCCATTGCGTGCCAGGAAGCAGTCGGCCATTGCGTGCCAGGAAGCAGTCGGCCATTGCGTGCCAGGAATCAGTTGGCCATTGCGTGCCAGGAAGGAGAAGACCATTGACATTGTTTGCCAGTCCCCTTTCGTGTCGGCCATTGTACAGCCGAACAGAGTAAGAAGACATGGTCCTTAGAATGAAAAGCATAGTCTACCATTGCGTGCCAACAATTCCTTTAAATTGTCAAACAATGAGGACTGTTTTGGCCACAGCTGATGCGATCAGGAAATCAAACGCCAAGACGAACAACTCCCGAAAGTCGAGCGAGCAACAGACAACGTCGCTCGGGGCCAATTTGAACACGTGGTCCGACAACGAGCAGAGGACCGAACAAACTCCCCGAACATACCCAGAGATTTTACAAGATCCATCGGAAACAGACACCGTCCGGTGCGACATGTCAATGGAAACATCACTTTACACCTTCGTTTGCGACCTGCGTGCTCGGACGTCTCCTTCCTGTGATCAAACGGATCAATGGAGTGAGGATTCCACAGGCCGAGGCTCAGTGAAGCAGTCACAGTGACTTGGGCCTGGTATGGGGGTCACGTGAAGAGAGAGGAGCGGAAAGCGAACTGGAGAGGTCGACATGGGGGAGACGGGAGGACAGAGGAAGTGGGGAAGGGCGAGCCCAAGTCGTGCCAAGTCTGCCGGCTTCGTTATAACTGTACATCCGTGTGTGTTGATGATGAAGTACACGACGAAATGAGAACAAATCAATAACAGGTCGTCGTGTTAAATCTTACAAACATTCGAGCTGTTTAGCGAAAGGCATCGTTCACCTTCATTTGGCGTTCAGCTTTTCCTTTACTTGCGGGGTGAACAGTTTTCAGGTTTACTGGAGATGTGAGAAAAGTATTTACATTATTCATGGAACATCGGCCATGAGATGTGGTTGTCGATGTGATGGGGTTACAGAGGAACCGAGACGAATGCTTTAACCATCAGAGCACTTGACTTTACTGAAGGACAAAAAAAAAAAAAACATTTTTCTTTGGTTGATGAAACAATGTTCAGTATTTCGAACAATATCATAGATGTACGTTAAAAAAAAAAATTTTAAAAAGAAATAACTCCGGGAATTCAGGAGCTGTACTTTAAGATACGAAATCAAACGTAAACTTTGATTTCTCGCATTATTCTTCCCTATTTTATTATTCTATCTAAATCTCTGACTAAACCTTGATGTGCAATGCTTCTTATCCTTGTTAATTCTCTATTTTTGTGGAACCACCATTTCGAGGTGTGTCGCTGTATATTAATGCGTTCGGGTGGTACTGTTTACTTATGATTATTATTTTTTTCCTTAATCGAGCCTTCTTTTAAAACAAAGTTAATACCCAAAGAGAAAATATCGTATCAATTACGAATCAATTATCCAGATGATTTTCCTCCGCCAAAATAACGACGCCTCCGACGTCACGTGATCGGCACCTCAGAAGCAAAACACGACGACGGGGGGTGGCGGATGGTTTTCGCGGTGAACACTTTGCTGTGAAGAAGTTAAAAAGAAAAAGTTACGATCACGTGTGTAAAAAGGAAGATCTGATTACCGTCTCCATCACACGAAGGAATGAGGCTTCGTGTTCGCTGTGGGGTCGTTTCACGAGCCCTTGACGTTCCACCTGGCGGTTCGCGAGGCGATCTGGAGCAGTTGGTTAAGAGAGACGTTCTTCCTGAGCTGGGACTCAGGTTTGTATAATCATACGTGACTTAACTCTTGAGAGAACTCAAATAAAACGTATTTTTATGCACTTGTCCATATGTCACCGATTCGATATATCATAGAATGTTACGGGTCCTCTTGGACCTGCTTCCCGACCTTTGACCCTGCACGACGGGTTGCTAGGCAACCACGGACGCCGTCTGAAGTGACTATTTCTGGTAGGGTCTACGCGCCCAAATCTCATGTCGCGGTGATTTAGTTATCCCGGATATGGAACCGTGCTCTCGACGCCCCACCTTTTATCTATTAATTACGTACGGCCAAGAAGAGCCGTAAGTGAGATGTCCGCTCGTCGAAAACGGAGCATATCGGTGGGGTACAACCTCGCGTCTACTCATGACATACGATGTCTAACCGATGGGGGGGGGGGGGATACGGACACCGAACAGGTTTGGAAATACCGAGTCTGTTGAAAGGCATGTGTTTACAGGAGATCGTATGTCGCATAAGTAACGGTCTTAGCACCTCGCACTCAAAATCCCCTTAAACAGTCGACCTTATCGCGACGCACAACATAGGCGCCTCGTGCATCCGGGAAATTAGATAGAAAGGGGGACGGAACGAGGAAGAAGTCTGGGCATTTGGGCGATCCCTTTGTCACCAGCACAAGAGCCGGCTTGCCCACATGGGTCCCAACGAGACGTACATTCAAGGGAGTGAGAGGTGCAGGTGGGAGGTGTGCTATCATGTGGTATCGTGCGGTGTTATCTCTGAAAATAACTGTTCGGACTCGAGTTAATGCTTCACGATAGTGCAAGTCAATGAGGTGAATGCTGCTGGAAGATGCAAGGGGAAATATGATGTGTGAGAGAATCTGTTCTCCTGCTTGGCGCTTAGGGGAGCGACTCGCTTTGGTGTCTTTGCATTCCGTTTGGAGCGCCCCACTTTCCGCTTGGCGCCCTCTCGTTCCACTTGGTGCTCCGGAAGCCCTGTCAACCCAGCCAGGTCTCACTCCCTCAGGATCTGGACTCAGAACAAAGCCCTCATCGCCGTCCTGCTCTGCACCCTGCTTGAACTGCTCTCTCCTCTTGAACTGTGCTGCACTCAAACTGGACATGAACTCTCCACATACTACTCTGTCAGGTTTTGTTTATTGTCACTGGACTGTATCCAATCACGTCTGCTTTTGTCATCCAACACCAATTGCCTTTGGTGTGTTGTGATCCAGTCACTGGGAATCATCCCCGGACCGTGGGGTGGGAGGGGGTGGGTGCTGACCTCTTCGATGCTGCAATGACTGGGATGCCAGATCAGCGAAGGTTACAAAAATTGCAGTGCTGGAATGGAGATTATTTGGTCAAAGTACCGGTGAAGTGAAGTGGTTTGAGAATGTAGTTTGGAAATGAAGCATGAAAATGAGAGTTTGAGGATGGGTGTTTGGAATGAGTGTTTGGGAATGAGGTTTGAATATGGAGTTTGAGAGTGAAGGTTTGGGAATGAGGAAGAGAACAATGGGGAAGGCTCGAACTGCAATCACGGAATGCCACGTCCTCTTCAATCTCATTGTTACCCCCATGTGTTCAAGATAGCTGTTCACCAACATCTCAAATTGTCTTCCATAAACCATGCTCTTTTCTAGCCTCATTAACAACTCCCCACACCACCACCCAACCCCAATGCCTCCTTCCAAATTTCCAGTTTTCCTTCTTGAGAGTTCACTTCTGTATCTATCTTGTCCACCACATGCATCCACCCCTGGGGGCAGGGCTTTCTGCCTGCTTGGACTGCATCTCGGTTGTTATTGTTTTAAGGATGTGATCCCTTTTTATCACCGGTCTTCAAATGCAAAAACATAGGAAAAGGTCACAGGGGACAATCATATACTGGGGGAAATTATCCTTAAACCCTACCTAATTTAACACGGCACCACCCCCCCCGCCCCCCCCCCCCCCGTATGGTGACAAGTAACACAAGCTCACAGTTTCCCTACTTAATTTACATTGAGATGTCTCCTACACGTCCACGGACCATGCTTCTCTCTGCAATCCTATCTTTCCTGTGAAATTCCTCCATCTACCCCACAAACATAACAATAATTATTGTGAAAATGGCTTCTCGGGGTTAAGATTCCATAGTTTAGAAATAGTTATTCCCTTAGTAGTCCGGTCAGTTATGGTAAAAAAAAAAAGGTCAAACAGTGACAGACTGGACAAAGGCACCACATTTGGCATGAAGATAGAGGGCACCAAAGTAAACAATTTGAGAAAAGGAGACACGTCTGACCTTGACATTGAAGGTCAATTTTCAAGGTCAAAAGGTCACATTACACCAATTTACAATACAAGTCGATTTTGCTCAAAAATTTCTCCATAATTGATGAGACCACTAAGCTAGGATGGTGTGTGTAAACATTACGTTTTTGAATCGACAGTATTATAATATACTAAACAAATCTAATAACGTTAGATGATAACACCTGTTTTTTGAAAATCTCAAAATTTTGCGCATGGAACTTAAAATTCCGATGCGCACGCAAGAGAAATGCACATAAGAAAACATTCCGAACAGCATATTAACAGGATCAGAAACTAATTAATTAGTATAATAATGATACGAGCGATAATACCGAAAACTGGACGCTGAGCCAGGAAACGTCCAACAATGCGGTACGTGACGAATGGTCAAATGGAAAACAGCGCCGTGTACCTGAACACTGTTTCATTCAGATCACCCTTGACCACGGGTGGATATGATTAACGGCAATGAAATGTAAGTCTCGATAGGCGTCAGGAGTTCACGAAGCGCTCTCGATTCGTTCACCTTCTTATCTTCTTCCTCGGTATCTGTTTTCTGCCCTTTTCACAGATCTATGCTTGTTCCTATATGATGTGAGGCATTCTAAATGGTATTTGGCTTCCAAAGCGATTAAATCACTACTGGAGATTTTTGCTATCAAAGAATCATCCTCGAGATCTTTTGCCATTTGCCTCACTCTCCCATCGGCTTCAAATGTTGTGAACTCGTGAAGTTTAGGTCCACATTTTTCACAGAACAAACACAGGGATTTGTCAAACGACTGTCTCTTAGGTTGCTGCACTGGTGGTGCAGATTCATTTTTGAGGGCCACAGATTTCCGTTTTTGGCACCTTCTCAGCTTCTGATCATTAAAACGAGAGTAGCACGATTTATGCCAGGCAGCTCTGTTCGCTACGAACGTGTCGACAGTGTCCGCAGTATATTCAATCGGCACAGGCAGCGCATCGATCTCACGAAAACGTTCAAAATTCTCGAGAACACGCTGGTACGGACGTATCTTAGTTTCCTGAACGTTACATATAGCATCCAGGGGGCATTTAACAGCTTCCAGTGTGTCTGTCTGGCAAATCAGGTAAAGCGACCAATCGAAGGTAGCTGCCACCGCATGCTCCGGCCTCTGCTGAAAAGAAAGGGTCGGCTGTTAAAATACACAAAACACTTTGGAGGAACTAGCTTCTCGTAGTATATTGAAAGCATTTTAGATTTTCCCATACCTAGAACCTGAAGATATAGTGATGTATGTGAACTTTTCCCCTTAGGTAGGAAGATTGGAAAAAATCAAATAGGGTCAGCAGGTAAAGAAACCATGATTTGTGGAAGGATTTTGTCATTCTGAGAAAGGAACCCTTTAAATTTTGGTCCGAGCTAGTCTGATTCCAGAGATACTGATTTTTTTTCACTCCAGATATACTGTATGGTAAATATGTCTTCGTTTTTCAATACACTATTTAAAACTGTGACATTTCAAGCTTTTTATGGCCTCTTGGGGGGCTCAACAGATAGTCAACAGTTTAATAGTTATCCCTCAGTTAACAAAAACAATTGATTCAACAAAAAAGAAGACTTAGCTCGTAATTGCAAACAAAGCTCTTATATGCCAGTTTGATGAGAATGACAAAAAAGGAACCATACAAAAGAATTGAATGACATTCATATGAATGAAAAGACCACAAGATTTGATAAGCCAGAAACAAATCTCAGAAATCAATCTGTCATCAGAATCAGATATAAATAATAATCAACATAGATGCTGACTGCCTGATGATGTGGTCTGTATAAGTATGCTATGATGCCTAGTTGGTTGGTGGTGGGGCCCACTAAGCTCAGCTGTCAAGAGTCAATAATTACACTGGTTTACAAAAATAAATAAAAATTCTGAGGCAAGCATGTGAATAGGTGTTTCTGACTAATTTTGATATGCTGAATTCAAATTTCTAAACAGTTTTGCTCTATCGCCTCTAGTGTTTTTTGCTTTCACATATCCCATTTTTACAGCGTGTGCGCTGTATACAATTGCACCGAGTTTGAAATATCCCCGGTGCCCCCCCTCCCCCCACGTGCCTCAAGTGAGCCAATGACGGCGATCCGGTAGATGGCAGTGCGTAACCTAGACAGAAATGGCGACAATTGACGGAAATATCCGAGTATTTCAATGGAAATTTGTGAAACTAATGTGTAATATATGTGAAAACCATTGAATTTATTGCTTGACGGAAAAAAAACCCCAAGAAACGCTCCCCTCTCATGTACGAACGAACGAAAGACGTCATTTCTGCCCACCATGGCATTTCGCGCCGAATGCTGAAAGCTAAGTTCTTCTTATGCCATCATTCTCTTTAATATTAGCCATAAACAAGTGTTTCGTCATGCATTAGTCGTTGAAATTTACTTACAATTATGGCAGATATTGGTGGCAAAGTGATAAGTGGTTCTTTCATTAACATTAATGTACTCATTTGCTTCACCACACACGCTGTATTGAAGGATTTCACTTGTTTTTATTATAATGCATATATTTATAATATAATGTGTTTATTTCATTTATTTAAATGGAATATTACAGAACGAAACAAAACATAGACACAGAACACTGACAGAACTAAATATTACTATTACTTGGATGTAAGCATATATACACATCATAGTACTACAGACAGTCAGAAGTGAGTTTTTTTGGAGGATCTGGTGTACTTTGCCTTCGGGATGTCACGCAGGAGCATCCAGCAGAAGTCCCCCATCATGCTGGGGTTCCACTTGCCTTGGTAGTTGCTCTCCATCTTAGTAATATCTTGATGGAACCTTTCCCCATGTTCGTCACTTACTGCTCCGAGGTTCGGGGGGAAGAAGTTGATGTGGGAGTGGAGAAAGTGAATCTTGAGAGACATTCGGCATCCCATATCCTGATAAGCCTGCAACAACTTCTCGACATGCATTTGGTAATCTAGTGCTTGTGTGTTACCAAGGAAACCATGGCAGACTGACTAAAATGCTTCCCATGCTCTCAGTTCCTTCAAGGTGAGCTTCTCCTCGAATACCTCATCCTTCAGCACCTCCCTGATCTGAGGTCCGACGAAGATGCCCTCCTTGAGCTTAGCAGAACTGAGACCTGGGAACAGAGTGCACAGGTGCACAGATGCCAACCCTCCCGATTTCATCGGGAGGCTTCCGAAAATTCACCCAAACTCTCGCCCTTACGATCACCATCCTTATCCTCCCGAAATTTTGATATTTTTGCACTGTTCACTAATCAGAATGTACTAGTATGAGAATTGAATGAAAAGCATCGTCTGCTACGTATAGCATGTGGTAACTCCATAACGTTCGCTGCTACCAAATTGTACGTAAAAAATTGCAAATTCAAATGAGGAGCAGCGAAACATTGGGTCTGGATCTCGCTTATGCGATCATGCACTGAGATTTAGTGCATGCGGTATGTGTGCAATACAGTGCATGCGGTATGTATGCACAGTGTATATGCATGCGATACGCTCACTGTATGCAGCTGGGCCCCGTACCAGCCCGGCGGTCGCGACCACCGTGCGGTGTTTAACAGCCGCTAGAATTCTACGAGTCGCGCTGCAGCTGTGGAACATCGACTTCGAAGTTACCGATGCTTCAAGCCCTCGATGTTGATTACGAAATGGCAGAAAAGAAGCTTACGAAGACCAAGAAATGGTCTCAGAAGTACAAGACCGAATACAGTCTCCAATACCCGTGTATTCGAAAGTCTGAAAGAGGAATTCATCATGCGTATTGTACAGTATGCAGCGTTGATATTTCAGTTGAGCACGGAGGTCGCGATGATATTCGGAAGCACGTTGGAAGCAAACGGCACACAGACATTGCAAAGGAGAGATCTTCGAGCATGAGTACCGGTACACTTCTGAATTATTTCACCAAACAAGGGACAAGCGAGGAAGAGGATGTTACCCGAGCGGAACTTCTCTTTAGTGGATTTATTGTGGAACATAACTTGCCCATATCAGTCTCAGATCATGCTGGACCTCTATTTCAAAAGATGTTTCCAGATTCAAAAGTTGCTTCAAAGTATGGATGTGCAAGAACAAAAACTTCAGCAATAATTGGTGAGTTGTCAAATGTTACTGCTTCATCTATTGCCGATATTGCTAGACTAGCTCCATTTAGCCTTGCTACAGACGGTTGCAATGACAGTGGTGAGGCCCAGCTATATCCTGTCCTGATTTCGTACTATGACAACAGTGCTGGGATTGTGAAGCAAGGTTTGCTAAGTTTGCCTGCGTGCAAACAAGATTGCACTGGAGAAAACATTTTCAAACTGCTTGATCATGAGTTCAGTGACAGGAAAATTCCGTGGGGAAATTGTGTTTCCTTTTGTGCTGATAATGCCTCTGTCATGGTGGGCAAGCACAAAGGAGTCGCTGCTTATATCCACAAACAAAATCCAGAGTGCTACATCATGGGATGCCCTTGCCATATGATGCACAATACGGCCAAGAAGGCGGCTCAGGCCTTACCCATTGAATTAGATGACTTTCTCATCGATATTTACTACTACTTGGACAAAAGTAGTAAACGCGTCAAAGGAGTGAAAGCACTGCAAGAACTCTGTGATGCCCCGACACACAAGATTCTGAAGCATGTCGCAACAAGGTGGCTGTCCCTTGGTCAGTGCCTAGACAGGCTGATTGAACAGTGGGAGCCACTTCGCCTCTTCTTCAAAGAAGTACGAAGAAAAATGCAACCAACTGTAGCCAAGACTCTAACAACGAGCAAGAAGGACGGCACTGTATCTACTGCCAGTACTGGCACTGCAGGATCAAGCACTAGTGGAGCAGCATTCACCACTACCACTGCAGTACCTGCTGCGAAGAAGACAGCAGGGACAGCACCAAAACCAATGCTGAGAGCAGGTAGCATCACCGGCCCTTCATCACGTTCATCTACAAAGCAGATCCCTTCAGAGTCGAGAAAGACTGTGATAGTCCCATCTACAGGCAAAGAAGGACCCAAGTTAAGTTCTGCTTTTGCCAAATCACTTGATAGAAGCTCAGCAAAACCTTCAAATCAGAGGTCTTCTTCCTTGGCTGCACCTACCTCAAGCTCTCTCCTCAAACGTAAAATTGGGTCTGGTACTACGAGTCTGACCTCTTCTGCTGGCAGTAAACGCAAGTGTGATCGCCCTGCGGCTAAGTGTACTACGAGTTCTACAACTAAAAGCGCATCTTCCTCAAACACTGTGCAGGAATCTAGAGAAAAGCGTGTCAACAGGATGTTCTTGTCTCCACAAACAAAACTCTATTGTTTCTTCCTTCGATATGCTAACAAGCTTTTTGAGAAGGGGAATATTCTGCTCCAAAGAGACGAACCCTGTATTCATCTCCTGCATGGAGAATTGAATGGTCTTCTGAAAGATATCTTCGTACGGTTTTTGAAACCATCGGTGTCATCGGTTGCTCTGGTAAATGTACCCTTCTCTGACAGAAATCATCAGAAGAATGATGAGGACCTCATGATTGGGAACGATGCCAAACTGTATATAAGGGAACAAAGGAGTCTCAAGAAATCCACCTTCACTCTGAGTGAGTCAGACATCCAAGGTTTCTTCAGTGCAGTTCGCTCATATTATGTGAAAGCCTGCAATTACATCTTCAAAACCTGACCGCTAGATGATGAATTAGCCAAGCATGCTCAGGTGCTGGATGTTAAGCTACACCAAGAAGTGGGGTTTGACTGTGTGGAGTTTTTCATCAAGAAATTCCCCTGTCTGTTCAGTGGCGGTGATAGTGACATAGACAGTCTTGAGAGTGAATTCGCTCACTACCAGGCAGACGCCTCCATAGCTACAATTGCTACTGAGACAGTGAGAGTGGATGAGCAGTGGCATCAGATTTCACAGCTCACAGATCCCTGCACTGGTGCCAAGAAGTATCCTAATTTGAGCAAAGTGATGAAGGGAATCTTGGTCATTCCTCATTCGAACGCATCATGTGAGCGGGCACTCAGTCTTGTACGGAAGAATCATACTGAATTTCGTCCCAATTTGAGTGTCAAAACCCTGGAAGCTCTCTTAATTGAAAAACTAGCTCATAGCACCCCTTGCTCCCAGAGAGAATACAGCAAAGACATAATCAGAAGGGCTAAAAGAGCCACACAGCTGTCACTCAGCAAAGCTGCCATGGAAAAAGCAAGCAGCAATAGTACCAGCCAGTAAGGTAATAAAAATATTGCTTCTTTTGTGCTTTTTGTTAATCTTTGATTGTCCCCTAACTTACTAATATTAACATACATGTAACATTAAAAAGTGCACAATTTTCCCCTTTTTTTGTTCAAAAAGTGGGAATTCTTAACATGTTAAATGCTCCAAAATAGGGCTCAGAGGGCACTAGAGAGCGTCTAGAACCCCAGAGCTTCCAGGGCCCTAAGGCGGGCCCTGGACCCCGCCGCAAGGGTCGAGCGCTCCGCGCTCGAGATGTGCGCTTTGCGCACATTATTTGGTGTCGGTTGCAAATCCTCCCTAATTCTGATTTCCAAAAGTTGGCATCTCTGCAGGTGTTGGAAGGCAGCGCCATCCTTGTCCATGGCCTTCACGAAATTCTTCATGAGGCCAAACTTGATATGAAGAGGGGGCAGAAGCACCTTGTTCATGACCGCCAGAGGATTTTCTTGGACACTGTGTTCCCCAGGCACAAAAGTGCTCCTAGACCCCCAGTCCTTCTGTGTGTAGTGCTTGGACACAGCCCGACTGTCCCAGAGACAGAGAAAGCAGCAGTACTTCGTGAAGCCCGCCTGCATACTCATAAGGAGCCCAATGACCTTGAGGTCCCCACAGAGACTCCACTGGTGCTGCTGGTACTTGACAGCTTCCAGAAGGAGCTCCATATTGTCATATGACTCCTTCAAATGAACTGAGTGGCCAATGGGAATAAATACCCCAAAATTCCCATGAAATGATTCTTCTATCGTATAACCCCTCCCCCCCCCCCCCCCGTCATCGTCGTCTTCTATAGTACTGTTGCGAATTAGCGCCCGCTGGCGTGCGAGCGGCCACGTAACTCAAATCGCGGCACGTCGCCCACCGGACGGACAATTCTGTCGTGACCCTCTCGGACTAACGCCGGGAATTAGTCATGGGTGGGCCTTTCGGCCTCACCACAATCGTGCCGATCGGCCCCCCGAATGTTCGCCAAATTCGACCTACCTAAGTACCCACAGGGAGGGTAGACCGGGCGATCGCACCTCGCCGCAGGTCGACTCCGGACACGGGCCACTAAAGCGACCCGTTCCGTACTATCGGGATAACCGAGCGGTGTTAACGTCGGCCTCGACGGTTCCGATTAATTACCGGGCGTATTAAGCCCACTACCAACCCTTTACGTGAAGCAAGATGGAGATTCAATTAAAGAAAAGACAAAGCGAAACGGGAAAACAGTTCAACATAAGGCACATTTATTCTGCGGCACACGGAGAGCACACATTTACAATTACAACAATTATGCACCAAAAGAAGATGTTACAAAAGAAACACAACAATGCAGATCTACTACCGACTACGCGAGCACACGGCATCACTTACACAGTTTTACTTTACATACGGCGCCGACAACACATATACTCAAAAGCAAAAGAAAAGGGCCACCCTCAAAGACAAGGGGGCAGACGGGGCTTGTGGGCCGCGAGACCGGGTGGAGCCTACCCGTGTTTTGTGATGAGCCGCAAATGTGGCGGCGGTGCCCTGACTCCGCGCTCCTTCGCGGGTTTCGTTGGCACTGCTTGGAGTGGGGTGGGAACGGGGCCCCCTTTTCGCACTATCTCAGCACGGGGGGGAAAAAGGGGGGAATTGTTGATGCTCTGGGGAAAGAGGATAGCTGGCTTGCTTGGGTCCCGCGACGAGCGACTCCGCTGCGACCTCGTCGCCGACCGCCGTCTTCCTTGCCTCGGACCCGAGGTATCCGGTCCCCTCCGCAATTCTCCTCAGCCGCCGCTGCGCTACGACGAGCAACAGCCCTGCACCGGACTCGAACTTCTCCCGGACTCCAAGCTCCGCTGCGCTCCACCCTTCTCTCCAACTCAAAAACTCTCAACTCTTCTCCAACTCGCCTTGACCGAAAAACACTCACTGAATTCGCCCCGCGCTCGGCGCTTTATAGTACGGCAGGAGAACCCATATGCAAATTTCTGGATCAGAACGAGCTCGGGGGTGGAGCCACGCTCACCCATTGGACGGAGAAAAAGGGGCGTGAATCTCCCCTGATCCTCGAATTTGCATATATCGATTCTACTCCGGCACGCCTGGAGGCGGGGCCAAATCGCCCCGCATTTGCTGATTGGACGGATCAGAAGTGGGCGTGTATCATTCCTGATCCGACTTCTCATCGGAAAGGCCGCACTTTGTACCCGCGGCTCGGCGCGCGCCCTGTACGAGTCCAGGACAGCCTGACGCTCTGTGCCCACAAGCGGTGCGGGAATGGCCGCAGAAGGAGAGGCGAAGGTGGTGGAGGGTCCAAAGTGCTGGTCCATGGCCACGGTGACGCTTGGAATGGCGGTGATGCGATGTTTGCCGGAGCGAGCTGTGAAGGTAAAGGTCGTGGCTGTTGGCGTTGTTGTTGTTGTGAAGCGGCGTTGCGGTTGGTGGTTGTTGTGTGATGGCGGTTGAGACGTGGTTGGTTCAAAATAAAGATAGAACAGAAAAACGGCTATCTTAAAGGGTCGCAGCCCGAATGAATCACATTTATTCCCTCTAAACAATGGGTTTGGGGCTAACTACACATGTACTTACAGAGATACCTCACCTACGGGACCTGAATGGTGGTTTGCGAATTTCCTCAACCGCAACACTACCCCCTCCCCTTTTTGCAGACTCGTCCCGAGTCGTCAAATTTTCGTGTGCCATCATGTGTAGTTCTCCCCTAGTACGTTTTACCTACGGATCCCTGAGTGCGACATTCATGGTATACGTGTCCCCAAAATAAATAACCTGAGGGCTGAGTAACTACCTTAACAAACCCACTCACACGGACGACTTAAATAAAATTGCCGGCGCTAAGACAGACACGCCGGGGGCGCACTCATATGTACAGTACATCTTAACCTTAACTTACAAATTTTACACTAAACCATGGCCCAGGATCAATGGACTCTGCAAAAAGAAAGCAGTTAGCAGGGAGCCAGGCTGCTCGCATGCAGTCTCTGGCTCAAGCAATGCAGGTGACAGGGAACGTGGCCGGCTGCTCACACGCAGTCCAAGGCCTTCCCTTTTGAACTGAACGCAGTGAACCACAATGGTGCATGGGCTGCACAAACGCAGTCTCCGTGCCAGCTCAAGTGGCACACGCAATGAACACAACGGACGGATGGATGGATGGATGGATGGATGAATGGATGGACGCAAACACGGTGCATGGGCTGCCACTGCAGGCCCGTGTTGTAGCTGCCAACAGGGCAGTTCTCGCAGCTTGCAAACTGTTGCTTTGATCCTGGCGCACATGGAATTGAACAGGGTCTGGTGAACATGGGCCGTGGGCATGGCATGGCAAAAGCAGCAGGCAAACACAGCCTGCAGAACAGGGCCGCTGCAGGCAAACACAGCCGGCGGACGAACTGGCCGGCACAGGCCTTGAAGCACAGCAGCTGCAGATGATCCGGCCGGCACAGGCCTTGCAGCACAGCAGCTGCAGATGATCCAGCTGGCCTTTGCTTTGCAGTGGAGGTTGGTGGAGGGAGTGCGGTGGTGCTGGCCACTCAGAAGGCGGGCTCGGACCTACCCTCCGGTCTCCCTCGCAACCTATCGCCTTTGCCTGTCACTGTCAATACCCACTCCCTTAATTTGTCCAAAACCAATTTTGTCCCAATTAATTAATTTTTTTTATTTTTTTTTCCTTTTCTCCCACGATAATTCGTCCCCTAACCCCCTTTATCGTCCTTGTTCAGATAACCTATCGTCTACTAGCCTACTCCCAACCCCTACGTTCCCTTCCCGGAGGGGAATGAGGGAGAGCTAGCATCCTGTGTCGAGGCCCAATGAAGCCTCAAGATGGCCTCCCCAGACTTCAGCGATCTATAACACAAAGTGGGTACAGCGGCCCACAACGAGAGCGAGGGGATGGATGGTGCGGAGGGGTACATCTCCTAATCTACCCTAACCATTAATCTTTAAACTACCCCGGGGCTTTCAACGAGCGCCTCTCGCTTAAACTATTGGTTCTAACAACCCAGATTCCCGTCGCCTGTGTTGGTGTCCTCACAATTTCGGGCCTCGCCCTCCAATTTTCTTTCCGTGCCCTCACACGGTCTCATGGCTGGGACGCATGGCTCCCCTTGGCAGGCACGACCCTCTGCCGATTCTCAAGCTATGGCACCCCCGGGTACTACACTGCCTCCGAGCCTACCAGCTCCCTAAACACCGGGGAGTGCCCGCCATGGCACCTCCCCTGAAACGTACACGTGGCAGGCTGGCTTCCCGGGCCCCTTTCCGAGGGTCACCCGTGCCCACAACACTGCCCACGCGGCTAATGGCGCCCCGGGCCCCCGCACCAAGCGGACGCACCCGTGCCCACTACGCTATCCCGGCCCCCCCATGGGCCATTGGCCTACTACGGCCGACTCGCCTGGTGCCCGGGGTACCCACTCAGCGAGACTCACCTTTCGCAGCCACGCTCCCAGCCCCTCAACAGGGCTCCTGCACCCTCCAAACGGGTTTCGAACCTACTTTCCCACCAACAACAAAACGACCTCCATTTTTCAATTTGACTAACCCAGCTAACTCACTTTACACTGACCCCGGGGTCCCTTGGGCGGGAGTCACTCCTCCCCCCCAATCACTCATCGCACCATGCATTCCCCATTCGCCCCATTCACACAGACCCGCTGGCCTCACTCACTCGACATGTACTCACTTCACTACTCTTCAACACACACACCGCTGAACTCTGCCATCCTTCTAACTACATCCCCTAACTAACTCGTGCTCCCACGTCGTCCCTTAAACTATAGCACGTTCCATTTAACACTACGTAGCTAACCTACGTCCCCTCTACACATCCAAAGTCTGTCACTGTCTCCAAAATAATCCCATACTCCATTGTCCCAACCTAAAGCTCACTAAATCCCTCTACCTAATCCATCCCACGGGCCCCATGAGGACTTACCCTGCCCCATGGAGCTGGTCTAACTAGGCTAACCCTTCCCCCTAACTGGTTTCATCCTGTGCCCAGGTCAGGGGGTCTTCCACCCCTTGCCCAGGAATCCTGTGCACCTGAAAGTGAGGCTTGCTTTTCCCTTCTCTTTTTTTTTCTTTGCGCAGCACCAGCGCGGCAACTCGCAACCTGCGCACCAGCGTGGCAATTCACAGCCGCGCACCTTTGGCGTGACGTCATGGCAGCTGTTCGCATCCCTCGTCCCTCTTGGACGGTACCATCTGGCAGGGATTCACCCTCCTGCCGGATTCCAACCATGCACGCAGCCATGACGTCACCCGGCGCATAAAAAAAAAAACACAAGCCTCACGTCTCAAGGGGTTCCCCACGCGAACACATGTGCTCTGCCCGTTGGAGCTTCACACACACGCCCGCATGGAGAACCCGTCCGGTCCAAATCCGTAATCCTGCCTAAACTTTGTCCGTCCGCGGGATCGGCAAATCCACCGCGTGCGTTTCCGGATCGAGATTCACTCCCGCAAGCGAGCACGTGGGGGCCTCGTGCATTGCATAGAACGGACCTCGCGCTCGCTGCTGGGTGAACCCGGCACGGTCCCCGAAACAGCTACAGCCGCTACCCGGCTTTTGTCCCTCACATGTCGCCGTCATCGCCATTCGACCCACGCACACCTGCGTGTCACGACACTCATACACCACTCAATCACATTCACACCGGGAGACGCGGCTGCGTGCTGCCGCATGCCAACCGACATCTCCCTTACACACAGCGACCTTGCACACGCTGTATCCCTCACACTCGGCCGCTCACTCTCTCGTGCCATTTCCCTCACACAAACCATATCACTCACACACGCGGGGGCACTCGCCCGCGATGCCTCATCCACACACTGCGTGCTGGGGAGCACGCACTCCGGCACACTCGCCACCACACCACTCACACACGGGGTCTCATCCACACACGGGGAGGCACTCACACCTGGGGTCTCATCCACACTGGGGATTCGTGTCCCCACAAGGGTCTCCGGGGCTTCTATACCCCCCAAGCTTTCCGTGCACCTGTCCACAGCACCCGTCCCCTCAACCTCGCAAAGCACGACCGAACCCACCTGGTCGTGACTCGCCTCAAGGGGGCATACTCCCTCCCCTCGTTCCTGGAGGAGGCCATCCAGCTGCTCGCACTGGGTCTCCACCCAGTCTGCCAGCTCCCCCTCATTATCCTCCCCTACCTCCGTGTGTGTGTGTACGTCTCTAACCTTGTCATTATCATGCAGTCTCTCCTCTATTTTTTCTGTCTTCCGTGTCTCTATACATTTTCTCTCCTTGTTCCTTATTTCTGTCTCTTCCTGGTTCCTTTTTCCTTCCCATCTGAGTCGTTCTTTCTCTCTGAGCCCCATTAGCTGTTCGTTCTCCCTCCGGAGCTCCTCAATCCCCGTTGACTCCAATCTCGCTCTCCGTTTTAGTTGTTCAATTTCACACTCATATAGTTGTTGTTTTCTCTCCCACTGTTCCTCCTGCTCTTTGTTTTCCAATCTCATTGTTTCTTTCAATTGGCTCATTTCCTTCCTGTGTTTCATTCGCTGTTCTCTCACTACTCTTCCTCGTTTCCTCTCCTGTCCTTCCTTCTCCAGTTTCATGGTTTGCTTCATTTGGTTAATCTCCTTTTTGTGTTTCATTTGCTGCTGTCTCATTACTCTTCCTCGTTTCCTCTCCTGTCCTTCCTTCTCCAGTTTCATGGTTTGCTTCATTTGGTTAATCTCCTTTTTGTGTTTCATTCGCTGCTGTCTCATTACTCTTCCTTGTTTCCTCTCCTGTCTTTCCTTATCCAGTTTCATGGTTTTCTTCATTTGGTTCATCTCCATTTTGTGTTTCATTCGCCGCTGTCTCATTACTCTTCCTTGTTTCCTCTCCTGTCTTTCCTTATCCAGTTTCATGGTTTTCTTCATTTGGTTCATCTCCATTTTGTGTTTCATTCGCTGTTCTTTGTCTATCTCCTCGTACTCCAGCCTCAGCTTTTCTTTCAATTGGTCAACCTCAGATTCATGTTCTTTTTGTTTTCTAGTCCATTGTTCCTCTCGTTCTTCCCTCTCCAATCTCGTTGTGTCCTTCAATCTCCTGATTTCTCCTTCCTGCTTCATTCCTTGCTCCTTTACTTTCTCCTCGTATTCAAACCTATTTTTTTCCTTTTGTCGTTCAGTTTCAAATTCATACTCTCAGTTTTCTATTCCACTGTCTTTCTTGTTCCTCCTTCTGCAATCTCGTCATTTCTTTCAACTGACGGATTTCTTTCTCCTGTCTCATTCGTTCTTCCTTCATTACTCTTTCTTGTTCCTCATTCTTTAGTCTGGCCTTCGCTTCCAGATGTTCGATCTGTACAGTGTGGTTTCTTAAAGTTTCATTTTCCGTTCTCTTCCTTTCCTCTTTTAACACTCTCAGTTCGTTTTGTAGTTCCCTCTCTTTGTTCTGGTGTTTCCGTAACTCCGCAGCTATTTTTTCTAATTCCGTCCTCATCTCCGCACACTCCGACCTTGCTTTGGCTTCTTTCCATTGTTTCTGATATTCCTGTTCTCTTTTTACCTTCTCTTCCAAGCTTTTTCTGTCTCGATTGCCTCTTCCAACCTCATCCGTCAGTTGCTCCAATTCCAACATGCATTTCCGTTTTTCCTCCTCTGTTTTGTTTTTCCATTCTTCCTCCAATTGTTTTTGAAGCCCGTCAATGTCCGCCTGCTTCACCTGCCATAACCACGTGGCTTGAAGCGGTGGCTATTGGGAGTACTCGCCTCGTGTTGCGCCATTCGCCGAGCCATAATTAGCCGCTCGCTCCGTGCTGCGCTGAGGGGCGATCGCGCCGCCATTATGAGACCCAGTTTGCCGGCAAAGTCCGTGCTCAGTAAATCGGGTTGAGCTCCCCGGTAGATTATAATTACAAGAGGTACCATCCCGGGCCATGGATTCTAAATTATTACTACACATACCTAATCCACCCGGCACCCGCTCGCCTTGAGACGCCATCTTATTTCTCATAAAAGGTTAATTTGAATCGCTCGTAATTTGGAGGGAATCGGGGGTCGCTCCTCTCACCCCTGGACCGATTCCCGTGAATTTAGCTGGAGACAGGAGAGCCCGTTTTCCCGCTCTCCGACACCAGTGCCGCGAGGAGGGGGGTGGGTTTGTGTCCCACGACCCGACACCAGTGTTGCGAATTCGCGCCCGCCGGCGTGGGAGCGGCCACGTAACTCGAATCGCGGCACGTCGCCCACCGGACGGACAATTCTGTCGTGACCCTCTCGGACTAACGCCGGGAACTAGTCACGGGTGGGCCTTTCGGCCTCACCACTATCGTGCCAATTGGCCCCCCGCGTGGGATAGGGTTGTTCGCCAAATTCGACCTACCTAAGTACCCACACGGAGGGTAGACCGGGCGATCGCAGGTCGACTCCGGACACGGGCCACTAAAGCGACCCGTTCCGTACTATCGGGATAACCGAGCGGTGTTAACGTCGGCCTCGACGGTTCCGATTAATTATCGGGCGTATTAAGCCCACTACCAACCCTTTACGTGAAGCAAGATGGAGATTCAATTAAAGAAAAGACGAAGCGAAATGGGAAAACAGTTCAACATAAGGCACATTTATTCCGCGGCACACGGAGAGCACACATATACAATTACAACAATTATGCACCAAAAGCAGATGTTTCAAAAGAAACACAACAATGCAGATCTACTACCGACTACGCGAGCACACGGCAACACTTACACAGTTTTACTTTACAGACGGCGCCAACAACACATATAATCAAAAGCAAAAGAAAAGGGCCACCCGCAAAGACAACGGGGCAGACGGGGCCTGTGGGCCGCGAGACCGGGTGGAGCCTACCCGTGTTTTGTGATGAGCCGCAAATGTGGCGGCGGTGCCCCGACTCCGCGCTCCTTCGCGGGTTTCGTTGGCACTGCTTGGAGTGGGGTGGAAACGGGGCCCCCTTTTCGCACTATCTCAGCGCGGGGGGGGGGTAAAGGGGGGGAATTGTTGATTCTCTGGGGAAAGAGGATAGCTGGCTTGCTTGGGTCCCGCGACGAGCGACTCCGCTGCGACCTCGTCGCCGACCGCCGTCTTCCTTGCCTCGGACCCGAGGTATCCGGTCCCCTCCGCAATTCTCCTCAGCCGCCGCTGCGCTCCGACAAGCAACAGCCCTGCACCGGACTCGAACTTCTCCTGGACTCCAAGCTCCGCTGCGCTCCACCCTTCTGTCCAACTCAAAAACTCTCAACTCTTCTCCAACTCGCCTTGACCGAAAAACACTCACTGAATTTGCCCCGCGCTCGGCGCTTTATAATACGGCAGGAGAACCCATATGCAAATTTCTGGATCAGAACGAGCTCGGGGGTGGAGCCACGCTCGCCCATTGGACGGAGAAAAAGGGGCGTGAATCTCCCCTGATCCTCGAATTTGCATATATCGATTCTCCTCCGGCACGCCTGGAGGCGGGGCCAAATCGCCCCGCGCTTGTTGATTGGACGGATCAGAAGTGGGCGTGTATCATTCCTGATCCGACTTCTCCTCGGAAAGGCCGCACTTTGTACCCGCGGCTCGGCGCGCGCCCTGTACGAGTCCAGGACAACCTGACGCTCGGTGCCTACAAGCGGTGCGGGAATGGCCGCAGAAGGAGAGGCGAAGGTGGTGGAGGGTCCAAAGTGCTGGTCCATGGCCACGGTGACGCTTGGAATGGCGGTGATGCGATGTTTGCGGGAGCGAGCTGTGAAGGTAAAGGTCGTGGCTGTTGGCGTTGTTGTTGTTGTGAAGCGGTGTTGTGGTTGGTGGTTGTTGTGTGATGGCGGTTGAGACATGGTTGGTTCAAAATAAAGATAGAACAGAAAAACGGCTATCTTAAAGGGTCGCAGCCCGAATGAATCACATTTATTCCCTCTAAACAATGGGTTTGGGGCTAACTACACATGTACTTACAGAGATACCTCACCTACGGGACCTGAATGGTGGTTTGCGAATTTCCTCAACCGCAACAGTATCATCGTACCGGATAATTGTAGAGCAGCACTAACCACCCTCTCTCACCACCAGTAAGCTACTGGCGTTCCCAGCCACACAATGCACATGTTTGACCTATGGAGTTTTTTTCGATGACGCAAATAGCTTCATCGGCTTGCCAAAGTGTTAATTTGAGTTCAGCATCCCTCAATTAGTCTAAAACACCTATTTATGCAGTGTATTAATGAACTATTTAGATATTGTTACGAATTTGGAATTCGATTGCACACAACATACGGGTTCCTTTTGTCAGTTATGTCGATAAGTGCTTGTTCCCTAGATAGCTCACCTTTCATTTTTCAAATGTTCAGAAATCGATTAGATGCGCTGCGGATCGATTTAATAGTTAGGGGACGAACAATGGAGACATCCCTCCCCCTCTTCTGCGAAGAGGAAGAAGAATCCTGCCGTCCCCTGACTCATGATGTCAACAACTCCCTCCCACCCGTGGTTGAGCGGGGGGATGAATCACGAGGGCATGAGTCATGCCGGGCGTGGGGGAGGGGGGTGGAGAAGGACAAGAGGAGATCTTTTCTTTGTTCATGTTGGGAGTTTAGTAAGCTTTTTGCTTCGGCAGAGAGTAGTCGTTCAGCAGACCTTCGGGTTCTGTTTGGCTTGGGTTAGGGTTGAGGCCTTCGGAAGCTTTTTGCTTCTGCAGAGGAGTTGTTCAGCAGAGCTTCGGGTTCTGCTAGGCTTTTGAAAGCTTTTTGCTTCAAGCTGCCTTGTTTGGAAGAAAGTTAAGCCAGTTGCTCAGCTCGAGTTGCGAGTGGTGGCTTCTTCTTCTTCTTCTTGGTTCATGGAACTCTTTGTTCTCCATTTTGGTTCCCGGCTTGGTGTGACTCATCGACCTCTTCTTGGAGGTGGATCCTCGGAGAAGCGACGCATCGACGGGAAGGATCGGCGCCTCGTCTCACCAGCACGTGTTGAGAAGTGCAGGAGGATTCGCGGGAGCTCGGAAAGGATCGCGGCTCATGGCGATTGGATCCAGCTCGCTCTCACTGGAGCCCAGGTCCGAACAACTTGAAGACCACACGAGGTGGAAAGGTTCGAGATAGGTTCTGAGTTTCAGCTCACCTGTCCTCTGAGCTGGAGCCCGTTATTAAAGGCCTCTGCCACCATTTCTTGGGTGTGTCTGTGTGTGTGTGCGTACGTGTATCCGTGTGCCCGTCCAATAAGTAGGAAATTAAGTGCTTTGTGTGCTGTAAATGTTTGCATTGCATTTCGTATAGACGGTCGTAGTTCTTTTGTCATGCTTTTGTTGCTGTACAATTGCATCCGTGTTTTGCCTTGTTTAATTGCATACGTGCTTTATTATAATAAATGCCCTTGTATGAATGTAAACCTGTTCGTTGCGTCCTCTTCCCTTAATTGAGCTGCCATCTTGCATTCGGAATATAGTTGGTTTTTAAATAGCCGGTAAAGTGATCGGGTCCAACGGGACTGCGCGATAATACCCCGCTCGGTTATCCCAAAAGGAAGCGAGCTGCTTAAGCGGCTCGTTTCCAAGCGGTCCCGTTGAGGTACAATCTCTCGGTAACCTACCCGCGCGAATAATTAGGTAAATCGAAGATTTGGCGATCGGACACTGTAGAGTGCGGACAAGGTTGTGGTGTGGTTACAAACACACCCGTGGCTGGTTTCTGGCATTGATCCGGAAAGTCGCGACTGGATTGTCCGTTCGGTGGGCAAAGCGACCGCTATTGGTTAGACGCGGTCATTCGCACGCCGGCGGGCGGGAAATCTACAACAATATTTTTGGGTCTCGGGCTATATGTATACATGTACGTACATGTATATCTCAAAAACTAGAAGTGATGAGTGAAAATGGATTTCGTATCTTTAATCAGCACCCCAAAATTAGGTTAGAACACCTATTTTCATGCGTGCCTAAATTTCTTTGTAAACCAGTGTTATCATTGATCATCACAACATTCATTGTCTTATCACATCATTGAGATGTTATTTTCATCCTGTTATTGGTTCACGAGTACCAGCCAGAGTGACCACTATATTTGTTATGTCTGTGTGTCTGTCTGTCTTTTGGGTCGCCGAAATAGGTGACCCTTATTGTCAATAATTCTGTCTGTTTGTTTGGATGTTTGTTTGGACGTTTGTTCGTTTGTCATCAGCATAATTGGTATTAAATGTGGGCGGAGTTTGACCAAACTCGGGTGGCAGGTACATCTTATGACCTCGTGCTTTGGAAATTGTGATGGTTGCTAGGGACGCTTTGGTTCCCTAGCAACAACCGAAAAACCTTCAAAATCGGTACCGTTCACGCGAAATCAATTCCGAAAGCCATTATCCCATGTAGGGTTATGAAATTTGGCACAAATGATCTACAGGTGATACTCCATCAAATATATTCCGGTTTTTGTGATATATGGAATACTTTACCCGCACGCTCCCTACAATTAGAGTATGCGCGAAAATTGAAGGCCCCCGAGCGACCAGGTGAGTGCATCGATACGAATGAAACTTTGCAGATTCATGATACTCAATGAGTACTACAACTTTGCCTCAGGACATATTGACCGATTTCGCTTAGGTCAGGGGTCAAAGGTCAATTAGTGCAAAAATCGATAATATGGGAGAGCTGGAGGTGCCTTTGCGCCAAATGCTACTCCTCCGAGGGTTATGGTTGGATGGTCATGAACATTCACACTAATCGTCTGGAATACATTGTGCACAAACGATCGAGCCGGATTTTCGATTTAGATCTTTGTTCACCCACAGCACCCCCTCGAACTTTGGGGATTTCCGATTTCAAATCGCATATTCGGTACTTTTCATTCAAATGGATACCGAGTAGTTATCAGTTGATGGAACTGGATGAGATTTGATATGCATAATCTTAAGGTGATTCCCTATCCGCTATATGACATCCATTTTGCTCTATATCTTATAGTTTCCATGCTCGGCGACCCATTGCCGCCTACCGGCTTGTTGGGTAGTTGATCTAGTCTACCCTTATTATCAGTATTTCCGTCGATATGTTTGTCTGTCTGGGTATTCGATCTTGTCGAAAAAAAATTAAAAAAAAAAATTTTTTTTTGAAATTTGTTCTACCCTTATTATCACTTTTTCTCTCTATATTTTAATGAAAAAACAATCTGCAGCATTAACCCTTGAAGCTATAATCATGAATTTTCTTATGCTTAATCCTCAGGTCATTCCCCATCGAACGGGCCCATTGCGTCAGGTTCTATTGGGTAGTCGACTACCCATGTCCGCCTACCGGCTTGTCTGTCTGTCCCTCTGTTCGATCCAGTGCTCCGTTAATACAATGGCGATTTCGATGAAACTTGGTTGGTAGGTTTATACCATGACCTAGTTGTGTGCAAATGAGAACCGTTGCTATGGACCCATCCGTTGCCCAGCAACGGACCTTTGAAATTTAAAAAAAAACTCAATTTTTTTTTCGAAAATCAAAAATCGGGCCAGGAGCAACTGTAGGCAGTACATTCAGCCATATTGTCAAAATTTCCAGCTGGATCCTATGAAAACTGTCGGAGAAGATAGACTTTGAATGAACCCTGGTCGAAAACAATGAAAAAACGAAGTTCGTTATATCTCAGAGACTATGAGTCAGAATGTCAGATATACATGAAACTGGTATGGTAGGTTCATGGTGTGTCCTAGTTATGTGTGAGAAAGAACTATTGCTATGGATGCTTTTGTTGGCTACTAACGGCTGAAAAACGACTAAATTCGACTTGATCGACTACCAATGTCCGCCTACCGGCTTGTCTGTTGGGTAGTCGATGTCGTCGAAAAAAAAAAAAAAATGTTTCAAAAAATTTTTTTTGGGAGATTTGTTCTACCCTTATTATCAGTATTTTAAATGGCGATTTCAGTTAATACACTGGCGATTTCGATGAAACTTGGTTGGAAGGTTCATACCATGACCGAGTTGTGTGCAAATGAGAACTGTTGATATGGACACCACCGTTGCCTAGCAACGTGACTGAAATTTTAGAAAAATCATAAAAAATTAATTTTTTCGAAAATCAAAAATCGGGCCACGAGCGACTGTGGGCAGTACATTCAGCCATATTGTCAAAAATTTCCAGCCGGATCCTATGAAAACTGTGGGAGAAGAGACTTTGAATGAACCCTGGTCGAAAACAATAAAAAAAACGAAGTTAGTTATATCTCAGAGACTGAGTCAGATATACATGAAACTGGTATGGTAGGTTCATGGTATGTCCTTGTTATGTGTGAGAAAGAACCGTTGCTATGGACCCCTCCGTTGCCTAGCAACGGCCAAAAAACCTCAATGTGGGGGTATTTTAACGAAAAAACAATCTGCAGCATTAACCCTTGAAGCTAGAATCATGAATTTTCTTGTGCTTAATCCTCAGGTCATTCCCCATCGAACGGGCCCATCGCGTCAGGTTCTATTGGGTAGTCGACTACCCATGTCAGCCTTCCGGCTTGTCTGTGTGTGTCTGTCCAGAGCATAACTCCGTGGACTTTGATCCGATCTTGATGAAACTTTGTTATGTGTTTGATATCAATGTCTAGTTGTGTTTTCCTGGATGAGGGCGTGCTACGCCCATTGTGGGTGGAGCCACACCCCAAAAAATAGCCATTGTTAGGGGGTAGTCTGATTAAATATCTATCTTCTCCTCGGGAATTGACTGAATGGAATGGGTTATTCGGTATTTGAATAGCAAAATGAATGATCTGAAACTTGTCATTGTCCGATTTTTCATTTTCATCCAAGGTCAAGGTCACAAGGTCAAAAACGTAAAAAATTGCTAATTTTGACGTAAAAATCATACGACCGCCCAAACTTTGAGAGCCAGGATGACAATATTTTTTATGCATAATCTTGAGGTCATTCCCCACCTGAAGTCTTGAAACCATTTTTCTATATCTCAAACACCTTGCCCGTGGCACCCCCTTCAAGTTTGTTTTTACGCTGATTTCATCAAAGTATGGATAATTAAATCCGAGGAGTGCGAAATGCCATATAGCCTATATGACGTCATATTGTTCCTGGAATGTTCCAGAGGAAGTTTTGCACCAAAGGTCATAATCCTTGACCTTTGACCTTTAAAGGCCACAAAGGTCAAATTTTCAAAGTTGTGGGAATCGAACCGGGTTTTCGACCTTCTTCGACGAACTAACTCCAATAAGCTATAGCACGTATCCTGTTTCCTTATTTTAATGTCCACAACATTTTGTGACCTTTAAAGGTTATGCAAAGGTCAAATTTTGAAAGTTGTTGAACGAAACCGGGTTTTCGACATTTAGCAGCGAATAACCTGTCACCCGTACCACATCATGTTGATCATTTTTATAACTTGGTCAAAAATTCTCACATTGTCTCATCCTTGACTTCTAAAACAATCTACATCGTCAAATACCGCCCATGAACCATTGTCGTCTTCAGACTTGTCCATAATCATATTAGAAATTTAAAAGAAGGAATATCCCTCAAGACTTAGTACAAGTATTATTGCTCAGTATGATATCTGGCAATAATACAACACTGGTACAGGCCTCAAAACCACCCATGCCTTCATTCCAATAAAGCCAGCCAATAATAGGGCAGGGTAGTCAGACTGCAAGGTCACACTTTCAATTTTTTTGGGGGGTGGGGGGGGGGGAAACTCTGCTGTGAGGAAAAAGATCTGCATGTGTCATCATCATACATGAAAATGTTCATAAAAACATAAAGCTACCTATATTTTTGGATTCATAAAATACATTTACCTTCTTCATGTTGTATTAAATAAATAATAATAGTCAGATTGCAAGGTCACATTTTGGGGGGGGGGGGAGGGAGAGGGGCAATAACTCTGCTGTGGGTGAGGCAACAGATCTGCATGTAATGTAGGGCTATCATTGAAAATCATTTTTCCGGCGGGTGGCTGGCATCGTAAAAATCACCATTGTTTTGGACAACAACAACCGAACAACACGCCTCTACGACATCATTCGGATGTATGAACTAGTAAAATCATATTTGGTGTCATAACGCGACCAACCACTCCCTTTTCTACCCTGAAAATGGATTTTCCAACGTGAAAGAATGACATGAATTCAGAGCACAACTTGCTGCCACCTTTGTTGATGTTCCATAGTTCCTCCGCACGGAGCACCGTATAATTATGGCGGGTCGTCAAATTCGCGCGTTCCTCCACACCGATACTCCGGCTTCACGCCCATCGATCTGTGCCAAGTTTAGGCCCATTTGTCGCTCGTCGCTGTCTCCTTTTTAAAAATCAATCTCTGGACTCTAATCTACCTTCTCGCCAAGTTTGGTGCTTTTGTCCAGTCTATAAATATTTTGACCCTAACTGACTGGACTATAGTGTATGTATGAGCATAAGAGTGAGGCACTTTAATTGTGATAAAGGATGATGCATCAATATTTGTAGATAAACGTTCCTTTCAAACCATTTTGAACGTTCTTTCTCTTGTAATCTGTTTTGTATGTCCTTTTGGGGAATAGTGTCCCTGCAGCGTGACCAAGGCACAAGTTTTGATGCATCCATACCGGGTCTCGAGCATTCTGAATGAGTCGAGAACCTCAGGGGAAGATTTTTCCTTGAGGTACGGTCAAATTCACAAGGTGGGGTGGCCAGGGTGCCAACATGGTGGCGTGCAGAGTGCCCAGTTCAAGTTCCAGTTCCTTTCGCCACTCCAGTTTTCCAGAGTCCAGGCCCAGTTGTGTTCCCCGTGTTCCATTTCAAGGTCCAGTTCTTGGTTCCCAGTCACCGGTCTGTTGCCAGGCTCTGAGAGAGATCGTGGCTTCCTGTGAGAGAACGGGTGTGTGCTGCCCCTCTTCTTCCCCCCAAACCAGGTTGTAGAGCCGTTTACTCTTAACAGGACTACATGTGGCACCAGAGCTGGCTGTTGTTCCCTGTTCCACCTTCCCCTTTTCTTAAATACACACATGATTGAACTGGATCTCGATTGAGTTTTCTGAGTCACCATGATCACAAAACTGTTTGGTTTTATAAGCCCTATTCAGGACATTTGATAGGACATTTATCATTCAAGACCAACTCCCCTCCCCCCATCGAGCATGACAAACCACGCTAAGCCTCCATTTTGGGTGGCTCTGTGGGAGGAGGAATCCTGCATGTCACTCGATTGACCTCGGACAAACTAGGTAAAGCTGTGATTAGGCCCTTGATCCGGCTCGGTGGATCTGGGCAACTTGGCCGATGCAATAGCCATAACAATATAAACATTTAATTAGGTTACTGTTGTACTTAAACCCAATGTACTACCAAAATATTGATTTAAACACTTTCCTTCATGTGTTCATTGCCTCATCACTTGCTTTATTCCACTGATTTTTAGTTCAGACACAGGTTTCTTCATATCCTTGAATGGGAAGGATATCCTGCCAGGAAATGTGGACACTCCACTGCAAGATTGTGGGGTCGTAGCAGGAGATCTGATCCGAGTGTTCATGAATGAAAAAGAGAAATCTGTCCTGGATCCAACGATAGTTGGTAAGGGTTGTGTTATAAAGAGTGTGTTTGGTGGTGGGGGCATGGAAACCGAGGGGGCATGTGATAAAAGGATTATCTTAACATTTTGGTTTCCTGGATGAAAGCTTTGCTTGGATGCCATCTATATGTATGGATGTCGAGAGACACCAAGAGGGCAATTGTGATGGCTTACTAATCACATTTGACAACAAGACAGAATACTTAAGAGTGCAAAGCCTCATTGGGTTGTATAGATTACAATAGATCTGTGAACCACTGTGGGCTCACTCACTCACTCACTCACTCACTCACTCACTCATTGACAAACAGCGAGTTCATTAATCTGAATGTGTTATGGCATGAGAAAATTACAGTACAGTGTGATCAATCACTTTGAAAAGTAAATGCTGGACAGTGTTGAGGATTTTTTTTTGGCCTGATTGTTGACTTCTGAAGTCTCATTGTGATCGTTTAGAATTCCTCAATTTTGTTGTGGAACTTAACTGGTTCTATTTCATTTCTCTTACAAACAAAGACACCGTTTAACCGACTCAAATCAAAGACACCGATTTAATTCATTTTCCACAACATGAAATTACATTACATCAGAGAGTTTTATTATACTTGTTAGCAACTTAAGTAACAAGGAGTACAAGCCACTGTGGAGGTATACATCCACACGTGCTTGCACTCTCTTGGAGTACAACCCACTGAGATGGTATACATCCTCACATGCTTGCACGAAAACAAGATTACATTTCAAGGCATTTATACTTTCATGGGAGAGGGGAAGGGGCTGTTAACTCCAACTGCAGTACGTGTCTTCTAGGTGAGAAGCACATGATGTAATTACGGCAAAAGTTTGCTGTTATCAGCCCAGGTCACTTCGTTCCATAACAAGACATTTTTATCAACATTTAGAGCAAAGACTCTTGGCCAAAGGGAAGGAACACTGACAGCCAATTCGACTTGTAGCATACATTTATATAATTATTTCTTCCACAACAGCACACCCAGCTCAAGATGCCCTCTTCGAGATACCTTATTCTTAATGCACCCCATGGCATACTGTATCAATCAGCAGAATTGCATGTTGTAGTTGGGTTGGGAATCAAACCCAGATTAGACAGCGCTACTTGAGCCCATAGGCATTGTGGCATATATCGAATTACGGGCGGTGTGGAAAAAACACTAAGAAACGGGCATGAATAAGTTTGATAGAAACCACGTTCAAGGTACAAAGTCATCTTGTGGTTAAATTTAATATAAAAATATTATTATTACATAAGATAATTTTGTTGAACTGTGCCTAAGGCCACTTGGGGGCGTTGCATTAAAGTTGCTCTTTACGCACGCACACACACACACACACACACACACACACACACACACACACACACACACACACACACACACACACAAACACACAAACACACAAACACACACACACACACACACACACACACAAACACACAAACACACAAACACACAAACACACAAACACACAAACACACAAACACACAAACACACAAACACACAAACACACAAACACACACACACACACATCCCTGTGGGAATAGACTAGGCTAATATATCACTTTTTGGGTTTACATGGTGTCTTCCAAATTAGAAGAGCAAAAGTCATACACATTGTACAAAATGGAGGGCAGCCTAACTCACTGACCTCGACTCAAATTTCCAAGTATCTCTGAATTAAACCACCCTGACCATTACAAAGTTTTAAAAAATACACATGATGAACTTGATTTTTATCAGGGCATAGGTAAAGCCATGGTTCCAGCTTAAAATTTTCTCTTCTCATCAAAACAGTCATTCAAAAGACATAACTTAAACCAAACCTGAATATAAATTTAAGACGATATGAAAAA